>NW_027468911.1:0-303797 GCF_051014615.1 Bombus vancouverensis nearcticus
TAACTTCCTTCCCGTTGGAGATATTTCGACGTTTAAGCGCTCGTTGAACTCCATTTCACAGTGCTAATGCAATGCACAACCATTTAAGCGTCGAAACGAGCGAAATATCTCGCAAATCGCGAAAATTTCGATTTTTTGGACGATAAATGGCCGTAACTTCCTTCCCGTTGGAGATATTTCGACGCTTAAGCGCTCGTTGAACTCCATTTCACAGTGCTAATGCAATGCACAACCATTTAAGCGTCGAAACGAGCGAAATATCTCGCAAATCGCGAAAATTTCGATTTTTTGGACGATAAATGGCCGTAACTTCCTTCCCGTTGGAGATATTTCGACGTTTAAGCGCTCGTTGAACTCCATTTCACAGTGCTAATGCAATGCACAACCATTTAAGCGTCGAAACGAGCGAAATATCTCGCAAATCGCGAAAATTTCGATTTTTTGGACGATAAATGGCCGTAACTTCCTTCCCGTCGGAGATATTTCGACGCTTAAGCGCTCGTTGAACTCCATTTCACAGTGCTAATGCAATGCACAACCATTTAAGCGTCGAAACGAGCGAAATATCTCGCAAATCGCGAAAATTTCGATTTTTTGGACGATAAATGGCCGTAACTTCCTTCCCGTTGGAGATATTTCGACGTTTAAGCGCTCGTTGAACTCCATTTCACAGTGCTAATGCAATGCACAACCATTTAAGCGTCGAAACGAGCGAAATATCTCGCAAATCGCGAAAATTTCGATTTTTTGGACGATAAATGGCCGTAACTTCCTTCCCGTTGGAGATATTTCGACGTTTAAGCGCTCGTTGAACTCCATTTCACAGTGCTAATGCAATACACAGCCATTTAAGCGTCGAAACGAGCGAAATATCTCGCAAATCGCGAAAATTTCGATTTTTTGGACGATAAATGGCCGTAACTTCCTTCCCGTTGGAGATATTTCGACGTTTAAGCGCTCGTTGAACTCCATTTCATAGTGCTAATGCAATGCACAACCATTTAAGCGTCGAAACGAGCGAAATATCTCGCAAATCGCGAAAATTTCGATTTTTTGGACGATAAATGGCCGTAACTTCCTTCCCGTTGGAGATATTTCGACGTTTAAGCGCTCGTTGAACTCCATTTCACAGTGCTAATGCAATGCACAACCATTTAAGCGTCGAAACGAGCGAAATATCTCGCAAATCGCGAAAATTTCGATTTTTTGGACGATAAATGGCCGTAACTTCCTTCCCGTTGGAGATATTTCGACGTTTATGCGCTCGTTGAACTCCATTTCACAGTGCTAATGCAATGCACAACCATTTAAGCGTCGAAACGAGCGAAATATCTCGCAAATCGCGAAAATTTCGATTTTTTGGACGATAAATGGCCGTAACTTCCTTCCCGTTGGAGATATTTCGACGTTTAAGCGCTCGTTGAACTCCATTTCACAGTGCTAATGCAATGCATAACCATTTAAGCGTCGAAACGAGCGAAATATCTCGCAAATCGCGAAAATTTCGATTTTTTGGACGATAAATGGCCGTAACTTCCTTCCCGTTGGAGATATTTCGACCTTTAAGCCCTCGTTGAACTCCATTTCACAGTGCTAATGCAATGCACAACCATTTAAGCGTCGAAACGAGCGAAATATCTCGCAAATCGCGAAAATTTCGATTTTTTGGACGATAAATGGCCGTAACTTCCTTCCCGTTGGAGATATTTCGACGTTTAAGCGCTCGTTGAACTCCATTTCACAGTGCTAATGCAATGCACAAAAATTTTTGCGTCGAAACGAGCGAAATATCTCGCAAATCGCGAAAATTTCGATTTTTTGGACGATAAATGGCCGTAACTTCCTTCCCGTCGGAGATATTTCGACGTTTAAGCGCTCGTTGAACTCCATTTCACAGTGCTAATGCAATGCACAACCATTTAAGCGTCGAAACGAGCGAAATATCTCGCAAATCGCAAAAATTTCGATTTTTTGGACGATAAATGGCCGTAACTTCCTTCCCGTTGGAGATATTTCGAAGTTTAAGCGCTCGTTGAACTCCATTTCACAGTGCTAATGCAATGCACAACCATTTAAGCGTCGAAACGAGCGAAATATCTCGCAAATCGCGAAAATTTCGATTTTTTGGACGATAAATGGCCGTAACTTCCTTCCCGTTGGAGATATTTCGACGTTTAAGCGCTCGTTGAACTCCATTTCACAGTGCTAATGCAATGCACAACCATTTAAGCGTCGAAACGAGCGAAATATCTCGCAAATCGCGAAAATTTCGATTTTTTGGACGATAAATGGCCGTAACTTCCTTCCCGTTGGAGATATTTCGACGTTTAAGCGCTCGTTGAACTCCATTTCACAGTGCTAATGCAATGCGCAACCATTTAAGCGTCGAAACGAGCGAAATATCTCGCAAATCGCGAAAATTTCGATTTTTTGGACGATAAATGGCCGTAACTTCCTTCCCGTTGGAGATATTTCGACGTTTAAGCGCTCGTTGAACTCCATTTCACAGTGCTAATGCAATGCACAACCATTTAAGCGTCGAAACGAGCGAAATATCTCGCAAATCGCGAAAATTTCGATTTTTTGGACGATAAATGGCCGTAACTTCCTTCCCGTTGGAGATATTTCGACGTTTAAGCGCTCGTTGAACTCCATCTCACAGTGCTAATGCAATGCACAACCATTTAAGCGTCGAAACGAGCGAAATATCTCGCAAATCGCGAAAATTTCGATTTTTTGGACGATAAATGGCCGTAACTTCCTTCCCGTTGGAGATATTTCGACGTTTAAGCGCTCGTTGAACTCCATTTCACAGTGCTAATGCAATGCACAACCATTTAAGCGTCGAAACGAGCGAAATATCTCGCAAATCGCGAAAATTTCGATTTTTTGGACGATAAATGGCCGTAACTTCCTTCCCGTTGGAGATATTTCGACGTTTAAGCGCTCGTTGAACTCCATTTCACAGTGCTAATGCAATGCACAACCATTTAAGCGTCGAAACGAGCGAAATATCTCGCAAATCGCGAAAATTTCGATTTTTTGGACGATAAATGGCCGTAACTTCCTTCCCGTTGGAGATATTTCGACGTTTAAGCGCTCGTTGAACTCCATTTCACAGTGCTAATGCAATGCACTACCATTTAAGCGTCGAAACGTGCGAAATATCTCGCAAATCGCGAAAATTTCGATTTTTTGGACGATAAATGGCCGTAACTTCCTTCCCGTTGGAGATATTTCGACGTTTAAGCCCTCGTTGAACTCCATTTCACAGTGCTAATGCAACGCACAACCATTTAAGCGTCGAAACGAGCGAAATATCTCGCAAATCGCGAAAATTTCGATTTTTTGGACGATAAATGGCCGTAACTTCCATCCCGTTGGAGATATTTCGACGTTTAAGCGCTCGTTGAACTCCATTTCACAGTGCTAATGCAATGCACAACCATTTAAGCGTTGAAACGAGCGAAATATCTCGCAAATCGCGAAGATTTCGATTTTTTGGACGGAAAATGGCCGTAACTTCCTACCCGTTGGAGACATTTCGACGTTTAAGCGCTCGTTGAACTCCATTTCACAGTGCTAATGCAATGCACAACCATTTAGGCGTCGAAACAAGCAAAATATCTCGCAAATCGCGAAGATTTCGATTTTTTGGACGAAAAATGGCCGTAACTTCCTTCCCGTTGGAGATATTTCGACGTTTAAGCGCTCGTTGAACTCCATTTCACAGTGCTAATGCAATGCACAACCATTTAAGCGTCGAAACGAGCGAAATATCTCGCAAATCGCGAAAATTTCGATTTTTTGGACGATAAATGGCCGTAACTTCCTTCCCGTTGGAGATATTTCGACGTTTAAGCGCTCGTTGAACTCCATTTCACAGTGCTAATGCAATGCACAACCATTTAAGCGTCGAAACGAGCGAAATATCTCGCAAATCGCGAAAATTTCGATTTTTTGGACGATAAATGGCCGTAACTTCCTTCCCGTTGGAGATATTTCGACGTTTATGCGCTCGTTGAACTCCATTTCACAGTGCTAATGCAATGCACAACCATTTAAGCGTCGAAACGAGCGAAATATCTCGCAAATCGCGAAAATTTCGATTTTTTGGACGATAAATGGCCGTAACTTCCTTCCCGTTGGAGATATTTCGACGTTTAAGCGCTCGTTGAACTCCATTTCACAGTGCTAATGCAATGCATAACCATTTAAGCGTCGAAACGAGCGAAATATCTCGCAAATCGCGAAAATTTCGATTTTTTGGACGATAAATGGCCGTAACTTCCTTCCCGTTGGAGATATTTCGACCTTTAAGCCCTCGTTGAACTCCATTTCACAGTGCTAATGCAATGCACAACCATTTAAGCGTCGAAACGAGCGAAATATCTCGCAAATCGCGAAAATTTCGATTTTTTGGACGATAAATGGCCGTAACTTCCTTCCCGTTGGAGATATTTCGACGTTTAAGCGCTCGTTGAACTCCATTTCACAGTGCTAATGCAATGCACAAAAATTTTTGCGTCGAAACGAGCGAAATATCTCGCAAATCGCGAAAATTTCGATTTTTTGGACGATAAATGGCCGTAACTTCCTTCCCGTCGGAGATATTTCGACGTTTAAGCGCTCGTTGAACTCCATTTCACAGTGCTAATGCAATGCACAACCATTTAAGCGTCGAAACGAGCGAAATATCTCGCAAATCGCAAAAATTTCGATTTTTTGGACGATAAATGGCCGTAACTTCCTTCCCGTTGGAGATATTTCGAAGTTTAAGCGCTCGTTGAACTCCATTTCACAGTGCTAATGCAATGCACAACCATTTAAGCGTCGAAACGAGCGAAATATCTCGCAAATCGCGAAAATTTCGATTTTTTGGACGATAAATGGCCGTAACTTCCTTCCCGTTGGAGATATTTCGACGTTTAAGCGCTCGTTGAACTCCATTTCACAGTGCTAATGCAATGCACAACCATTTAAGCGTCGAAACGAGCGAAATATCTCGCAAATCGCGAAAATTTCGATTTTTTGGACGATAAATGGCCGTAACTTCCTTCCCGTTGGAGATATTTCGACGTTTAAGCGCTCGTTGAACTCCATTTCACAGTGCTAATGCAATGCGCAACCATTTAAGCGTCGAAACGAGCGAAATATCTCGCAAATCGCGAAAATTTCGATTTTTTGGACGATAAATGGCCGTAACTTCCTTCCCGTTGGAGATATTTCGACGTTTAAGCGCTCGTTGAACTCCATTTCACAGTGCTAATGCAATGCACAACCATTTAAGCGTCGAAACGAGCGAAATATCTCGCAAATCGCGAAAATTTCGATTTTTTGGACGATAAATGGCCGTAACTTCCTTCCCGTTGGAGATATTTCGACGTTTAAGCGCTCGTTGAACTCCATCTCACAGTGCTAATGCAATGCACAACCATTTAAGCGTCGAAACGAGCGAAATATCTCGCAAATCGCGAAAATTTCGATTTTTTGGACGATAAATGGCCGTAACTTCCTTCCCGTTGGAGATATTTCGACGTTTAAGCGCTCGTTGAACTCCATTTCACAGTGCTAATGCAATGCACAACCATTTAAGCGTCGAAACGAGCGAAATATCTCGCAAATCGCGAAAATTTCGATTTTTTGGACGATAAATGGCCGTAACTTCCTTCCCGTTGGAGATATTTCGACGTTTAAGCGCTCGTTGAACTCCATTTCACAGTGCTAATGCAATGCACAACCATTTAAGCGTCGAAACGAGCGAAATATCTCGCAAATCGCGAAAATTTCGATTTTTTGGACGATAAATGGCCGTAACTTCCTTCCCGTTGGAGATATTTCGACGTTTAAGCGCTCGTTGAACTCCATTTCACAGTGCTAATGCAATGCACTACCATTTAAGCGTCGAAACGTGCGAAATATCTCGCAAATCGCGAAAATTTCGATTTTTTGGACGATAAATGGCCGTAACTTCCTTCCCGTTGGAGATATTTCGACGTTTAAGCCCTCGTTGAACTCCATTTCACAGTGCTAATGCAACGCACAACCATTTAAGCGTCGAAACGAGCGAAATATCTCGCAAATCGCGAAAATTTCGATTTTTTGGACGATAAATGGCCGTAACTTCCATCCCGTTGGAGATATTTCGACGTTTAAGCGCTCGTTGAACTCCATTTCACAGTGCTAATGCAATGCACAACCATTTAAGCGTTGAAACGAGCGAAATATCTCGCAAATCGCGAAGATTTCGATTTTTTGGACGGAAAATGGCCGTAACTTCCTACCCGTTGGAGACATTTCGACGTTTAAGCGCTCGTTGAACTCCATTTCACAGTGCTAATGCAATGCACAACCATTTAGGCGTCGAAACAAGCAAAATATCTCGCAAATCGCGAAGATTTCGATTTTTTGGACGAAAAATGGCCGTAACTTCCTTCCCGTTGGAGATATTTCGACGTTTAAGCGCTCGTTGAACTCCATTTCACAGTGCTAATGCAATGCACAACCATTTAAGCGTCGAAACAAGCGAAATATCTCGCAAATCGCGAAGATTTCGATTTTTTGGACGGAAAATGGCCGTAACTTCCTTCCCGTTGGAGATATTTCGACGTTTAAGCGCTCGTTGAACTCCATTTCACAGTGCTAATGCAATGCACAACCATTTAAGCGCCGAAACAAGCGAAATATCTCGCAAATCGCGAAGATTTCGATTTTTTGGACGAAAAATGGCCGTAACTTCCTTCCCGTTGGAGATATTTCGACGTTTAAGCGCTCGTTGAACTCCATTTCACAGTGCTAATGCAATGCACAACCATTTAAGCGTCGAAACAAGCGAAATATCTCGCAAATCGCGAAGATTTCGATTTTTTGGACGAAAAATGGCCGTAACTTCCTTCCCGTTGGAGATATTTCGACGTTTAAGCGCTCGTTGAACTCCATTTCACAGTGCTAATGCAATGCACAACCATTTAAGCGTCGAAACAAGCGAAATATCTCGCAAATCGCGAAGATTTCGATTTTTTGGACGAAAAATGGCCGTAACTTAATTCCCGTTGGAGATATTTCGACGTTTAAGCACTCGTTGAACTCCATTTCACAGTGCTAATGCAATGCACAACCATTTAAGCGTCGAAACAAGCGAAATATCTCGCAAATCGCAAAGATTTCGATTTTTTGGACGAAAAATGGCCGTAACTTCCTTCCCGTTGGAGATATTTCGACGTTTAAGCGCTCGTTGAACTCCATTTCACAGTGCTAATGCAATGCACAACCATTTAAGCGTCGAAACAAGCGAAATATCTCGCAAATCGCGAAGATTTCGATTTTTTGGACGAAAAATGGCCGTAACTTCCTTCCCGTTGGAGACATTTCGACGTTTAAGCGCTCGTTGAACTCCATTTCACAGTGCTAATGCAATGCACAACCATTTAAGCGTCGAAACAAGCGAAATATCTCGCAAATCGCGAAGATTTCGATTTTTTGGACGGCAAATGGCCGTAACTTCCTTCCCGTTGGAGATATTTCGACGTTTAAGCGCTCGTTGAACTCCATTTCACAATGCTAATGCAATGCACAACCATTTAAGCGTTGAAACGAGCGAAATATCTCGCAAATCGCGAAGATTTCGATTTTTTGGACGGAAAATGGCCGTAACTTCCTACCCGTTGGAGACATTTCGACGTTTAAGCGCTCGTTGAACTCCATTTCACAGTGCTAATGCAATGCACAACCATTTAGGCGTCGAAACAAGCAAAATATCTCGCAAATCGCGAAGATTTCGATTTTTTGACGAAAAATGGCCGTAACTTCCTTCCCGTTGGAGATATTTCGACGTTTAAGCGCTCGTTGAACTCCATTTCACAGTGCTAATGCAATGCACAACCATTTAAGCGTCGAAACAAGCGAAATATCTCGCAAATCGCGAAGATTTCGATTTTTTGGACGGAAAATGGCCGTAACTTCCTTCCCGTTGGAGATATTTCGACGTTTAAGCGCTCGTTGAACTCCATTTCACAGTGCTAATGCAATGCACAACCATTTAAGCGCCGAAACAAGCGAAATATCTCGCAAATCGCGAAGATTTCGATTTTTTGGACGAAAAATGGCCGTAACTTCCTTCCCGTTGGAGATATTTCGACGTTTAAGCGCTCGTTGAACTCCATTTCACAGTGCTAATGCAATGCACAACCATTTAAGCGTCGAAACAAGCGAAATATCTCGCAAATCGCGAAGATTTCGATTTTTTGGACGAAAAATGGCCGTAACTTCCTTCCCGTTGGAGATATTTCGACGTTTAAGCGCTCGTTGAACTCCATTTCACAGTGCTAATGCAATGCACAACCATTTAAGCGTCGAAACAAGCGAAATATCTCGCAAATCGCGAAGATTTCGATTTTTTGGACGAAAAATGGCCGTAACTTTAATTCCCGTTGGAGATATTTCGACGTTTAAGCACTCGTTGAACTCCATTTCACAGTGCTAATGCAATGCACAACCATTTAAGCGTCGAAACAAGCGAAATATCTCGCAAATCGCAAAGATTTCGATTTTTTGGACGAAAAATGGCCGTAACTTCCTTCCCGTTGGAGATATTTCGACGTTTAAGCGCTCGTTGAACTCCATTTCACAGTGCTAATGCAATGCACAACCATTTAAGCGTCGAAACAAGCGAAATATCTCGCAAATCGCGAAGATTTCGATTTTTTGGACGAAAAATGGCCGTAACTTCCTTCCCGTTGGAGACATTTCGACGTTTAAGCGCTCGTTGAACTCCATTTCACAGTGCTAATGCAATGCACAACCATTTAAGCGTCGAAACAAGCGAAATATCTCGCAAATCGCGAAGATTTCGATTTTTTGGACGGCAAATGGCCGTAACTTCCTTCCCGTTGGAGATATTTCGACGTTTAAGCGCTCGTTGAACTCCATTTCACAATGCTAATGCACTGCACAACCATTTAAGCGTCGAAACAAGCGAAATATCTCGCAAATCGCGAAGATTTCGATTTTTTGGACGAAAAATGGCCGTAACTTCCTTCCCGTTGGAGATATTTCGACGTTTAAGCGCTCGTTGAACTCCATTTCACAATGCTAATGCACTGCACAACCATTTAAGCGTCGAAACAAGCGAAATATCTCGCAAATCGCGAAGATTTCGATTTTTTGGACGAAAAATGGCCGTAACTTCCTTCCCGTTGGAGACATTTCGACGTTTAAGCGCTCGTTGAACTCCATTTCACAGTGCTAATGCAATGCACAACCATTTAAGCGTCGAAACAAGCGAAATATCTCGCAAATCGCGAAGATTTCGATTTTTTGGACGAAAAATGGCCGTAACTTCCTTCCCGTTGGAGACATTTCGACGTTTACGCGCTCCTTGAACTCCATTTCACAGTGCTAATGCAATGCACAACCATTTAAGCGTCGAAACAAGCGAAATATCTCGCAAATCGCGAAGATTTCGATTTTTTGGACGGCAAATGGCCGTAACTTCCTTCCCGTTGGAGATATTTCGACGTTTAAGCGCTCGTTGAACTCCATTTCACAGTGCTAATGCAATGCACAACCATTTAAGCGTTGAAACGAGCGAAATATCTCGCAAATCGCGAAGATTTCGATTTTTTGGACGGAAAATGGCCGTAACTTCCTACCCGTTGGAGACATTTCGACGTTTAAGCGCTCGTTGAACTCCATTTCACAGTGCTAATGCAATGCACAACCATTTAGGCGTCGAAACAAGCAAAATATCTCGCAAATCGCGAAGATTTCGATTTTTTGGACGAAAAATGGCCGTAACTTCCTTCCCGTTGGAGATATTTCGACGTTTAAGCGCTCGTTGAACTCCATTTCACAGTGCTAATGCAATGCACAACCATTTAAGCGTCGAAACAAGCGAAATATCTCGCAAATCGCGAAGATTTCGATTTTTTGGACGGAAAATGGCCGTAACTTCCTTCCCGTTGGAGATATTTCGACGTTTAAGCGCTCGTTGAACTCCATTTCACAGTGCTAATGCAATGCACAACCATTTAAGCGCCGAAACAAGCGAAATATCTCGCAAATCGCGAAGATTTCGATTTTTTGGACGAAAAATGGCCGTAACTTCCTTCCCGTTGGAGATATTTCGACGTTTAAGCGCTCGTTGAACTCCATTTCACAGTGCTAATGCAATGCACAACAATTTAAGCGCCGAAACAAGCGAAATATCTCGCAAATCGCGAAGATTTCGATTTTTTGGACGAAAAATGGCCGTAACTTCCTTCCCGTTGGAGATATTTCGACGTTGAAGCGCTCGTTGAACTCCATTTCACAATGCTAATGCAATGCACAACCATTTAAGCGTCGAAACAAGCGAAATATCTCGCAAATCGCGAAGATTTCGATTTTTTGGACGAAAAATGGCCGTAACTTCCTTCCCGTTGGAGACATTTCGACGTTTAAGCGCTCGTTGAACTCCATTTCACAGTGCAAATGCAATGCACAACCATTTAAGCGTCGAAACAAGCGAAATATCTCGCAAATCGCGAAGAATTCGATTTTTTGGACGGAAAATGGCCGTAACTTCCTTCCCGTTGGAGATATTTCGACGTTTAAGCGCTCGTTGAACTCCATTTCACAGTGCTAATGCAATGCACAACCATTTAAGCGTCGAAACAAGCGAAATATCTCGCAAATCGCGAAGATTTCGATTTTTTGGACGAAAAATGGCCGTAACTTCCTTCCCGTTGGAGATATTTCGACGTTTAAGCGCTCGTTGAACTCCATTTCACAGTGCTAATGCAATGCACAACCATTTAAGCGTCGAAACAAGCGAAATATCTCGCAAATCGCGAAGATTTCGAATTTTTGGACGAAAAATGGCCGTAACTTCCTTCCCGTTGGAGATATTTCGACGTTTAAGCGCTCGTTGAACTCCATTTCACAATGCTAATGCAATGCACAACCATTTAAGCGTCGAAACAAGCGAAATATCTCGCAAATCGCGAAGATTTCGATTTTTTGGACGGAAAATGGCCGTAACTTCCTTCCCGTTGGAGATATTTCGACGTTTAACCGCTCGCTGAACTCCATTTCACAGTGCTAATGCAATGCACAACCATTTAAGCGTCGAAACAAGCAAAATATCTCGCAAATCGCGAAGATTTCGATTTTTTGGACGAAAAATGCCCGTAACTTCCTTCCCGTTGGAGACATTTCGACGTTTAAGCGCTCGTTGAACTCCATTTCACAGTGCTAATGCAATGCACAACCATTTAAGCGTCGAAACAAGCGAAATATCTCGCAAATCGCGAAGATTTCGATTTTTTGGACGGAAAATGGCCGTAACTTCGTTCCCGTTGGAGATATTTCGACGTTTAAGCGCTCGCTGAACTCCATTTCACAGTGCTAATGCAATGCACAACCATTTAAGCGTCGAAACAAGCAAAATATCTCGCAAATCGCGAAGATTTCGATTTTTTGGACGAAAAATGGCCGTAACTTCCTTCCCGTTGGAGATATTTCGACGTTTAAGCGCTCGTTGAACTCCATTTCACAGTGCTAATGCAATGCACAACCATTTAAGCGTCGAAACAAGCGAAATATCTCGCAAATCGCGAAGATTTCGATTTTTTGGACGGAAAATGGCCGTAACTTCCTTCCCGTTGGAGATATTTCGACGTTTAAGCGCTCGTTGAACTCCATTTCACAGTGCTAATGCAATGCACAACCATTTAAGCGCCGAAACAAGCGAAATATCTCGCAAATCGCGAAGATTTCGATTTTTTGGACGAAAAATGGCCGTAACTTCCTTCCCGTTGGAGATATTTCGACGTTTAAGCGCTCGTTGAACTCCATTTCACAGTGCTAATGCAATGCACAACCACTTAAGCGTCGAAACAAGCGAAATATCTCGCAAATCGCGAAGATTTCGATTTTTTGGACGGAAAATGGCCGTAACTTCCTTCCCGTTGGAGATATTTCGACGTTTAAGCGCTCGTTGAACTCCATTTCACAGTGCTAATGCAATGCACAACCATTTAAGCGTCGAAACAAGCGAAATATCTCGCAAATCGCGAAGATTTCGACTTTTTGGACGAAAAATGGCCGTAACTTCCTTCCCGTTGGAGACATTTCGACGTTTAAGCGCTCGTTGAACTAGATTTCACAGTGCTAATGCAATGCACAACCATTTAAGCGTCGAAACAAGCGAAATATCTCGCAAATCGCGAAGATTTCGATTTTTTGGACGAAAAATGGCCGTAACTTCCTTCCCGTTGGAGATATTTCGACGTTTAAGCGCTCGTTGAACTCCATTTCACAGTGCTAATGCAATGCACAACCATTTAAGCGTTGAAACGAGCGAAATATCTCGCAAATCGCGAAGATTTCGATTTTTTGGACGGAAAATGGCCGTAACTTCCTACCCGTTGGAGACATTTCGACGTTTAAGCGCTCGTTGAACTCCATTTCACAGTGCTAATGCAATGCACAACCATTTAAGCGCCGAAACAAGCGAAATATCTCGCAAATCGCGAAGATTTCGATTTTTTGGACGAAAAATGGCCGTAACTTCCTTCCCGTTGGAGATATTTCGACGTTTAAGCGCTCGTTGAACTCCATTTCACAGTGCTAATGCAATGCACAACAATTTAAGCGCCGAAACAAGCGAAATATCTCGCAAATCGCGAAGATTTCGATTTTTTGGACGAAAAATGGCCGTAACTTCCTTCCCGTTGGAGATATTTCGACGTTGAAGCGCTCGTTGAACTCCATTTCACAATGCTAATGCAATGCACAACCATTTAAGCGTCGAAACAAGCGAAATATCTCGCAAATCGCGAAGATTTCGATTTTTTGGACGAAAAATGGCCGTAACTTCCTTCCCGTTGGAGACATTTCGACGTTTAAGCGCTCGTTGAACTCCATTTCACAGTGCAAATGCAATGCACAACCATTTAAGCGTCGAAACAAGCGAAATATCTCGCAAATCGCGAAGAATTCGATTTTTTGGACGGAAAATGGCCGTAACTTCCTTCCCGTTGGAGATATTTCGACGTTTAAGCGCTCGTTGAACTCCATTTCACAGTGCTAATGCAATGCACAACCATTTAAGCGTCGAAACAAGCGAAATATCTCGCAAATCGCGAAGATTTCGATTTTTTGGACGAAAAATGGCCGTAACTTCCTTCCCGTTGGAGATATTTCGACGTTTAAGCGCTCGTTGAACTCCATTTCACAGTGCTAATGCAATGCACAACCATTTAAGCGTCGAAACAAGCGAAATATCTCGCAAATCGCGAAGATTTCGAATTTTTGGACGAAAAATGGCCGTAACTTCCTTCCCGTTGGAGATATTTCGACGTTTAAGCGCTCGTTGAACTCCATTTCACAATGCTAATGCAATGCACAACCATTTAAGCGTCGAAACAAGCGAAATATCTCGCAAATCGCGAAGATTTCGATTTTTTGGACGGAAAATGGCCGTAACTTCCTTCCCGTTGGAGATATTTCGACGTTTAACCGCTCGCTGAACTCCATTTCACAGTGCTAATGCAATGCACAACCATTTAAGCGTCGAAACAAGCAAAATATCTCGCAAATCGCGAAGATTTCGATTTTTTGGACGAAAAATGCCCGTAACTTCCTTCCCGTTGGAGACATTTCGACGTTTAAGCGCTCGTTGAACTCCATTTCACAGTGCTAATGCAATGCACAACCATTTAAGCGTCGAAACAAGCGAAATATCTCGCAAATCGCGAAGATTTCGATTTTTTGGACGGAAAATGGCCGTAACTTCGTTCCCGTTGGAGATATTTCGACGTTTAAGCGCTCGCTGAACTCCATTTCACAGTGCTAATGCAATGCACAACCATTTAAGCGTCGAAACAAGCAAAATATCTCGCAAATCGCGAAGATTTCGATTTTTTGGACGAAAAATGGCCGTAACTTCCTTCCCGTTGGAGATATTTCGACGTTTAAGCGCTCGTTGAACTCCATTTCACAGTGCTAATGCAATGCACAACCATTTAAGCGTCGAAACAAGCGAAATATCTCGCAAATCGCGAAGATTTCGATTTTTTGGACGGAAAATGGCCGTAACTTCCTTCCCGTTGGAGATATTTCGACGTTTAAGCGCTCGTTGAACTCCATTTCACAGTGCTAATGCAATGCACAACCATTTAAGCGCCGAAACAAGCGAAATATCTCGCAAATCGCGAAGATTTCGATTTTTTGGACGAAAAATGGCCGTAACTTCCTTCCCGTTGGAGATATTTCGACGTTTAAGCGCTCGTTGAACTCCATTTCACAGTGCTAATGCAATGCACAACCACTTAAGCGTCGAAACAAGCGAAATATCTCGCAAATCGCGAAGATTTCGATTTTTTGGACGGAAAATGGCCGTAACTTCCTTCCCGTTGGAGATATTTCGACGTTTAAGCGCTCGTTGAACTCCATTTCACAGTGCTAATGCAATGCACAACCATTTAAGCGTCGAAACAAGCGAAATATCTCGCAAATCGCGAAGATTTCGACTTTTTGGACGAAAAATGGCCGTAACTTCCTTCCCGTTGGAGACATTTCGACGTTTAAGCGCTCGTTGAACTAGATTTCACAGTGCTAATGCAATGCACAACCATTTAAGCGTCGAAACAAGCGAAATATCTCGCAAATCGCGAAGATTTCGATTTTTTGGACGAAAAATGGCCGTAACTTCCTTCCCGTTGGAGATATTTCGACGTTTAAGCGCTCGTTGAACTCCATTTCACAGTGCTAATGCAATGCACAACCATTTAAGCGTTGAAACGAGCGAAATATCTCGCAAATCGCGAAGATTTCGATTTTTTGGACGGAAAATGGCCGTAACTTCCTACCCGTTGGAGACATTTCGACGTTTAAGCGCTCGTTGAACTCCATTTCACAGTGCTAATGCAATGCACTACCATTTAGGCGTCGAAACAAGCAAAATATCTCGCAAATCGCGAAGATTTCGATTTTTTGGACGAAAAATGGCCGTAACTTCCTTCCCGTTGGAGATATTTCGACGTTTAAGCGCTCGTTGAACTCCATTTCACAGTGCTAATGCAATGCACAACCATTTAAGCGTCGAAACAAGCGAAATATCTCGCAAATCGCGAAGATTTCGATTTTTTGGACGGAAAATGGCCGTAACTTCCTTCCCGTTGGAGATATTTCGACGTTTAAGCGCTCGCTGAACTCCATTTCACAGTGCTAATGCAATGCACAACCATTTAAGCGCCGAAACAAGCGAAATATCTCGCAAATCGCGAAGATTTCGATTTTTTGGACGAAAAATGGCCGTAACTTCCTTCCCGTTGGAGATATTTCGACGTTTAAGCGCTCGTTGAACTCCATTTCACAGTGCTAATGCAATGCACAACAATTTAAGCGCCGAAACAAGCGAAATATCTCGCAAATCGCGAAGATTTCGATTTTTTGGACGAAAAATGGCCGTAACTTCCTTCCCGTTGGAGATATTTCGACGTTTAAGCGCTCGTTGAACTCCATTTCACAGTGCTAATGCAATGCACAACCATTTAAGCGTCGAAACAAGCGAAATATCTCGCAAATCGCGAAGATTTCGATTTTTTGGACGAAAAATGGCCGTAACTTCCTTCCCGTTGGAGATATTTCGACGTTTAAGCGCTCGTTGAACTCCATTTCACAGTGCTAATGCAATGCACAACCATTTAAGCGTCGAAACAAGCGAAATATCTCGCAAATCGCGAAGATTTCGAATTTTTGGACGAAAAATGGCCGTAACTTCCTTCCCGTTGGAGATATTTCGACGTTTAAGCGCTCGTTGAACTCCATTTCACAATGCTAATGCAATGCACAACCATTTAAGCGTCGAAACAAGCGAAATATCTCGCAAATCGCGAAGATTTCGATTTTTTGGACGGAAAATGGCCGTAACTTCCTTCCCGTTGGAGATATTTCGACGTTTAACCGCTCGCTGAACTCCATTTCACAGTGCTAATGCAATGCACAACCATTTAAGCGTCGAAACAAGCAAAATATCTCGCAAATCGCGAAGATTTCGATTTTTTGGACGAAAAATGCCCGTAACTTCCTTCCCGTTGGAGACATTTCGACGTTTAAGCGCTCGTTGAACTCCATTTCACAGTGCTAATGCAATGCACAACCATTTAAGCGTCGAAACAAGCGAAATATCTCGCAAATCGCGAAGATTTCGATTTTTTGGACGGAAAATGGCCGTAACTTCCTTCCCGTTGGAGATATTTCGACGTTTAAGCGCTCGCTGAACTCCATTTCACAGTGCTAATGCAATGCACAACCATTTAAGCGTCGAAACAAGCAAAATATCTCGCAAATCGCGAAGATTTCGATTTTTTGGACGAAAAATGGCCGTAACTTCCTTCCCGTTGGAGATATTTCGACGTTTAAGCGCTCGTTGAACTCCATTTCACAGTGCTAATGCAATGCACAACCATTTAAGCGTCGAAACAAGCGAAATATCTCGCAAATCGCGAAGATTTCGATTTTTTGGACGGAAAATGGCCGTAACTTCCTTCCCGTTGGAGATATTTCGACGTTTAAGCGCTCGTTGAACTCCATTTCACAGTGCTAATGCAATGCACAACCATTTAAGCGCCGAAACAAGCGAAATATCTCGCAAATCGCGAAGATTTCGATTTTTTGGACGAAAAATGGCCGTAACTTCCTTCCCGTTGGAGATATTTCGACGTTTAAGCGCTCGTTGAACTCCATTTCACAGTGCTAATGCAATGCACAACCACTTAAGCGTCGAAACAAGCGAAATATCTCGCAAATCGCGAAGATTTCGATTTTTTGGACGGAAAATGGCCGTAACTTCCTTCCCGTTGGAGATATTTCGACGTTTAACCGCTCGCTGAACTCCATTTCACAGTGCTAATGCAATGCACAACCATTTAAGCGTCGAAACAAGCAAAATATCTCGCAAATCGCGAAGATTTCGATTTTTTGGACGAAAAATGCCCGTAACTTCCTTCCCGTTGGAGACATTTCGACGTTTAAGCGCTCGTTGAACTCCATTTCACAGTGCTAATGCAATGCACAACCATTTAAGCGTCGAAACAAGCGAAATATCTCGCAAATCGCGAAGATTTCGATTTTTTGGACGGAAAATGGCCGTAACTTCCTTCCCGTTGGAGATATTTCGACGTTTAAGCGCTCGCTGAACTCCATTTCACAGTGCTAATGCAATGCACAACCATTTAAGCGTCGAAACAAGCAAAATATCTCGCAAATCGCGAAGATTTCGATTTTTTGGACGAAAAATGGCCGTAACTTCCTTCCCGTTGGAGATATTTCGACGTTTAAGCGCTCGTTGAACTCCATTTCACAGTGCTAATGCAATGCACAACCATTTAAGCGTCGAAACAAGCGAAATATCTCGCAAATCGCGAAGATTTCGATTTTTTGGACGGAAAATGGCCGTAACTTCCTTCCCGTTGGAGATATTTCGACGTTTAAGCGCTCGTTGAACTCCATTTCACAGTGCTAATGCAATGCACAACCATTTAAGCGCCGAAACAAGCGAAATATCTCGCAAATCGCGAAGATTTCGATTTTTTGGACGAAAAATGGCCGTAACTTCCTTCCCGTTGGAGATATTTCGACGTTTAAGCGCTCGTTGAACTCCATTTCACAGTGCTAATGCAATGCACAACCACTTAAGCGTCGAAACAAGCGAAATATCTCGCAAATCGCGAAGATTTCGATTTTTTGGACGGAAAATGGCCGTAACTTCCTTCCCGTTGGAGATATTTCGACGTTTAAGCGCTCGTTGAACTCCATTTCACAGTGCTAATGCAATGCACAACCATTTAAGCGTCGAAACAAGCGAAATATCTCGCAAATCGCGAAGATTTCGACTTTTTGGACGAAAAATGGCCGTAACTTCCTTCCCGTTGGAGACATTTCGACGTTTAAGCGCTCGTTGAACTAGATTTCACAGTGCTAATGCAATGCACAACCATTTAAGCGTCGAAACAAGCAAAATATCTCGCAAATCGCGAAGATTTCGATTTTTTGGACGAAAAATGGCCGTAACTTCCTTCCCGTTGGAGATATTTCGACGTTTAAGCGCTCGTTGAACTCCATTTCACAGTGCTAATGCAATGCACAACCATTTAAGCGTCGAAACAAGCGAAATATCTCGCAAATCGCGAAGATTTCGATTTTTTGGACGGAAAATGGCCGTAACTTCCTTCCCGTTGGAGATATTTCGACGTTTAAGCGCTCGTTGAACTCCATTTCACAGTGCTAATGCAATGCACAACCACTTAAGCGTCGAAACAAGCGAAATATCTCGCAAATCGCGAAGATTTCGATTTTTTGGACGGAAAATGGCCGTAACTTCCTTCCCGTTGGAGATATTTCGACGTTTAACCGCTCGCTGAACTCCATTTCACAGTGCTAATGCAATGCACAACCATTTAAGCGTCGAAACAAGCAAAATATCTCGCAAATCGCGAAGATTTCGATTTTTTGGACGAAAAATGCCCGTAACTTCCTTCCCGTTGGAGACATTTCGACGTTTAAGCGCTCGTTGAACTCCATTTCACAGTGCTAATGCAATGCACAACCATTTAAGCGTCGAAACAAGCGAAATATCTCGCAAATCGCGAAGATTTCGATTTTTTGGACGGAAAATGGCCGTAACTTCCTTCCCGTTGGAGATATTTCGACGTTTAAGCGCTCGCTGAACTCCATTTCACAGTGCTAATGCAATGCACAACCATTTAAGCGTCGAAACAAGCAAAATATCTCGCAAATCGCGAAGATTTCGATTTTTTGGACGAAAAATGGCCGTAACTTCCTTCCCGTTGGAGATATTTCGACGTTTAAGCGCTCGTTGAACTCCATTTCACAGTGCTAATGCAATGCACAACCATTTAAGCGTCGAAACAAGCGAAATATCTCGCAAATCGCGAAGATTTCGATTTTTTGGACGGAAAATGGCCGTAACTTCCTTCCCGTTGGAGATATTTCGACGTTTAAGCGCTCGTTGAACTCCATTTCACAGTGCTAATGCAATGCACAACCATTTAAGCGCCGAAACAAGCGAAATATCTCGCAAATCGCGAAGATTTCGATTTTTTGGACGAAAAATGGCCGTAACTTCCTTCCCGTTGGAGATATTTCGACGTTTAAGCGCTCGTTGAACTCCATTTCACAGTGCTAATGCAATGCACAACCACTTAAGCGTCGAAACAAGCGAAATATCTCGCAAATCGCGAAGATTTCGATTTTTTGGACGGAAAATGGCCGTAACTTCCTTCCCGTTGGAGATATTTCGACGTTTAAGCGCTCGTTGAACTCCATTTCACAGTGCTAATGCAATGCACAACCATTTAAGCGTCGAAACAAGCGAAATATCTCGCAAATCGCGAAGATTTCGACTTTTTGGACGAAAAATGGCCGTAACTTCCTTCCCGTTGGAGACATTTCGACGTTTAAGCGCTCGTTGAACTAGATTTCACAGTGCTAATGCAATGCACAACCATTTAAGCGTCGAAACAAGCAAAATATCTCGCAAATCGCGAAGATTTCGATTTTTTGGACGAAAAATGGCCGTAACTTCCTTCCCGTTGGAGATATTTCGACGTTTAAGCGCTCGTTGAACTCCATTTCACAGTGCTAATGCAATGCACAACCATTTAAGCGTCGAAACAAGCGAAATATCTCGCAAATCGCGAAGATTTCGATTTTTTGGACGGAAAATGGCCGTAACTTCCTTCCCGTTGGAGATATTTCACGTTTAAGCGCTCGCTGAACTCCATTTCACAGTGCTAATGCAATGCACAACCATTTAAGCGCCGAACCAAGCGAAATATCTCGCAAATCGCGAAGATTTCGATTTTTTGGACGAAAAATGGCCGTAACTTCCTTCCCGTTGGAGATATTTCGACGTTTAAGCGCTCGTTGAACTCCATTTCACAGTGCTAATGCAATGCACAACAATTTAAGCGCCGAAACAAGCGAAATATCTCGCAAATCGCGAAGATTTCGATTTTTTGGACGGAAAATGGCCGTAACTTCCTACCCGTTGGAGACATTTCGACGTTTAAGCGCTCGTTGAACTCCATTTCACAGTGCTAATGCAATGCACTACCATTTAGGCGTCGAAACAAGCAAAATATCTCGCAAATCGCGAAGATTTCGATTTTTTGGACGAAAAATGGCCGTAACTTCCTTCCCGTTGGAGATATTTCGACGTTTAAGCGCTCGTTGAACTCCATTTCACAGTGCTAATGCAATGCACAACCATTTAAGCGTCGAAACAAGCGAAATATCTCGCAAATCGCGAAGATTTCGATTTTTTGGACGGAAAATGGCCGTAACTTCCTTCCCGTTGGAGATATTTCGACGTTTAAGCGCTCGCTGAACTCCATTTCACAGTGCTAATGCAATGCACAACCATTTAAGCGCCGAAACAAGCGAAATATCTCGCAAATCGCGAAGATTTCGATTTTTTGGACGAAAAATGGCAGTAACTTCCTTCCCGTTGGAGATATTTCGACGTTTAAGCGCTCGTTGAACTCCATTTCACAGTGCTAATGCAATGCACAACAATTTAAGCGCTGAAACAAGCGAAATATCTCGCAAATCGCGAAGATTTCGATTTTTTGGACGAAAAATGGCCGTAACTTCCTTCCCGTTGGAGATATTTCGACGTTTAAGCGCTCGTTGAACTCCATTTCACAGTGCTAATGCAATGCACAACCATTTAAGCGTCGAAACAAGCGAAATATCTCGCAAATCGCGAAGATTTCGATTTTTTGGACGAAAAATGGCCGTAACTTCCTTCCCGTTGGAGATATTTCGACGTTTAAGCGCTCGTTGAACTCCATTTCACAGTGCTAATGCAATGCACAACCATTTAAGCGTCGAAACAAGCGAAATATCTCGCAAATCGCGAAGATTTCGAATTTTTGGACGAAAAATGGCCGTAACTTCCTTCCCGTTGGAGATATTTCGACGTTTAAGCGCTCGTTGAACTCCATTTCACAATGCTAATGCAATGCACAACCATTTAAGCGTCGAAACAAGCGAAATATCTCGCAAATCGCGAAGATTTCGATTTTTTGGACGGAAAATGGCCGTAACTTCCTTCCCGTTGGAGATATTTCGACGTTTAACCGCTCGCTGAACTCCATTTCACAGTGCTAATGCAATGCACAACCATTTAAGCGTCGAAACAAGCAAAATATCTCGCAAATCGCGAAGATTTCGATTTTTTGGACGAAAAATGCCCGTAACTTCCTTCCCGTTGGAGACATTTCGACGTTTAAGCGCTCGTTGAACTCCATTTCACAGTGCTAATGCAATGCACAACCATTTAAGCGTCGAAACAAGCGAAATATCTCGCAAATCGCGAAGATTTCGATTTTTTGGACGGAAAATGGCCGTAACTTCCTTCCCGTTGGAGATATTTCGACGTTTAAGCGCTCGCTGAACTCCATTTCACAGTGCTAATGCAATGCACAACCATTTAAGCGTCGAAACAAGCAAAATATCTCGCAAATCGCGAAGATTTCGATTTTTTGGACGAAAAATGGCCGTAACTTCCTTCCCGTTGGAGATATTTCGACGTTTAAGCGCTCGTTGAACTCCATTTCACAGTGCTAATGCAATGCACAACCATTTAAGCGTCGAAACAAGCGAAATATCTCGCAAATCGCGAAGATTTCGATTTTTTGGACGGAAAATGGCCGTAACTTCCTTCCCGTTGGAGATATTTCGACGTTTAAGCGCTCGTTGAACTCCATTTCACAGTGCTAATGCAATGCACAACCATTTAAGCGCCGAAACAAGCGAAATATCTCGCAAATCGCGAAGATTTCGATTTTTTGGACGAAAAATGGCCGTAACTTCCTTCCCGTTGGAGATATTTCGACGTTTAAGCGCTCGTTGAACTCCATTTCACAGTGCTAATGCAATGCACAACCACTTAAGCGTCGAAACAAGCGAAATATCTCGCAAATCGCGAAGATTTCGATTTTTTGGACGGAAAATGGCCGTAACTTCCTTCCCGTTGGAGATATTTCGACGTTTAAGCGCTCGTTGAACTCCATTTCACAGTGCTAATGCAATGCACAACCATTTAAGCGTCGAAACAAGCGAAATATCTCGCAAATCGCGAAGATTTCGACTTTTTGGACGAAAAATGGCCGTAACTTCCTTCCCGTTGGAGACATTTCGACGTTTAAGCGCTCGTTGAACTAGATTTCACAGTGCTAATGCAATGCACAACCATTTAAGCGTCGAAACAAGCGAAATATCTCGCAAATCGCGAAGATTTCGATTTTTTGGACGAAAAATGGCCGTAACTTCCTTCCCGTTGGAGATATTTGGACGTTTAAGCGCTCGTTGAACTCCATTTCACAGTGCTAATGCAATACACAACCATTTAAGCGTTGAAACGAGCGAAATATCTCGCAAATCGCGAAGATTTCGATTTTTTGGACGGAAAATGGCCGTAACTTCCTACCCGTTGGAGACATTTCGACGTTTAAGCGCTCGTTGAACTCCATTTCACAGTGCTAATGCAATGCACTACCATTTAGGCGTCGAAACAAGCAAAATATCTCGCAAATCGCGAAGATTTCGATTTTTTGGACGAAAAATGGCCGTAACTTCCTTCCCGTTGGAGATATTTCGACGTTTAAGCGCTCGTTGAACTCCATTTCACAGTGCTAATGCAATGCACAACCATTTAAGCGTCGAAACAAGCGAAATATCTCGCAAATCGCGAAGATTTCGATTTTTTGGACGGAAAATGGCCGTAACTTCCTTCCCGTTGGAGATATTTCGACGTTTAAGCGCTCGCTGAACTCCATTTCACAGTGCTAATGCAATGCACAACCATTTAAGCGCCGAAACAAGCGAAATATCTCGCAAATCGCGAAGATTTCGATTTTTTGGACGGAAAATGGCCGTAACTTCCTTCCCGTTGGAGATATTTCGACGTTTAAGCGCTCGTTGAACTCCATTTCACAGTGCTAATGCAATGCACAACCATTTAAGCGCCGAAACAAGCGAAATATCTCGCAAATCGCGAAGATTTCGATTTTTTGGACGAAAAATGGCCGTAACTTCCTTCCCGTTGGAGATATTTCGACGTTTAAGCGCTCGTTGAACTCCATTTCACAGTGCTAATGCAATGCACAACCACTTAAGCGTCGAAACAAGCGAAATATCTCGCAAATCGCGAAGATTTCGATTTTTTGGACGGAAAATGGCCGTAACTTCCTTCCCGTTGGAGATATTTCGACGTTTAACCGCTCGCTGAACTCCATTTCACAGTGCTAATGCAATGCACAACCACTTAAGCGTCGAAACAAGCGAAATATCTCGCAAATCGCGAAGATTTCGATTTTTTGGACGGAAAATGGCCGTAACTTCCTTCCCGTTGGAGATATTTCGACGTTTAAGCGCTCGTTGAACTCCATTTCACAGTGCTAATGCAATGCACAACCATTTAAGCGTCGAAACAAGCGAAATATCTCGCAAATCGCGAAGATTTCGACTTTTTGGACGAAAAATGGCCGTAACTTCCTTCCCGTTGGAGACATTTCGACGTTTAAGCGCTCGTTGAACTAGATTTCACAGTGCTAATGCAATGCACAACCATTTAAGCGTCGAAACAAGCGAAATATCTCGCAAATCGCGAAGATTTCGATTTTTTGGACGAAAAATGGCCGTAACTTCCTTCCCGTTGGAGATATTTGGACGTTTAAGCGCTCGTTGAACTCCATTTCACAGTGCTAATGCAATACACAACCATTTAAGCGTTGAAACGAGCGAAATATCTCGCAAATCGCGAAGATTTCGATTTTTTGGACGGAAAATGGCCGTAACTTCCTACCCGTTGGAGACATTTCGACGTTTAAGCGCTCGTTGAACTCCATTTCACAGTGCTAATGCAATGCACTACCATTTAGGCGTCGAAACAAGCAAAATATCTCGCAAATCGCGAAGATTTCGATTTTTTGGACGAAAAATGGCCGTAACTTCCTTCCCGTTGGAGATATTTCGACGTTTAAGCGCTCGTTGAACTCCATTTCACAGTGCTAATGCAATGCACAACCATTTAAGCGTCGAAACAAGCGAAATATCTCGCAAATCGCGAAGATTTCGATTTTTTGGACGGAAAATGGCCGTAACTTCCTTCCCGTTGGAGATATTTCGACGTTTAAGCGCTCGCTGAACTCCATTTCACAGTGCTAATGCAATGCACAACCATTTAAGCGCCGAAACAAGCGAAATATCTCGCAAATCGCGAAGATTTCGATTTTTTGGACGGAAAATGGCCGTAACTTCCTTCCCGTTGGAGATATTTCGACGTTTAAGCGCTCGTTGAACTCCATTTCACAGTGCTAATGCAATGCACAACCATTTAAGCGCCGAAACAAGCGAAATATCTCGCAAATCGCGAAGATTTCGATTTTTTGGACGAAAAATGGCCGTAACTTCCTTCCCGTTGGAGATATTTCGACGTTTAAGCGCTCGTTGAACTCCATTTCACAGTGCTAATGCAATGCACAACCACTTAAGCGTCGAAACAAGCGAAATATCTCGCAAATCGCGAAGATTTCGATTTTTTGGACGGAAAATGGCCGTAACTTCCTTCCCGTTGGAGATATTTCGACGTTTAACCGCTCGCTGAACTCCATTTCACAGTGCTAATGCAATGCACAACCATTTAAGCGTCGAAACAAGCAAAATATCTCGCAAATCGCGAAGATTTCGATTTTTTGGACGAAAAATGCCCGTAACTTCCTTCCCGTTGGAGACATTTCGACGTTTAAGCGCTCGTTGAACTCCATTTCACAGTGCTAATGCAATGCACAACCATTTAAGCGTCGAAACAAGCGAAATATCTCGCAAATCGCGAAGATTTCGATTTTTTGGACGGAAAATGGCCGTAACTTCCTTCCCGTTGGAGATATTTCGACGTTTAAGCGCTCGCTGAACTCCATTTCACAGTGCTAATGCAATGCACAACCATTTAAGCGTCGAAACAAGCAAAATATCTCGCAAATCGCGAAGATTTCGATTTTTTGGACGAAAAATGGCCGTAACTTCCTTCCCGTTGGAGATATTTCGACGTTTAAGCGCTCGTTGAACTCCATTTCACAGTGCTAATGCAATGCACAACCATTTAAGCGTCGAAACAAGCGAAATATCTCGCAAATCGCGAAGATTTCGATTTTTTGGACGGAAAATGGCCGTAACTTCCTTCCCGTTGGAGATATTTCGACGTTTAAGCGCTCGTTGAACTCCATTTCACAGTGCTAATGCAATGCACAACCATTTAAGCGCCGAAACAAGCGAAATATCTCGCAAATCGCGAAGATTTCGATTTTTTGGACGAAAAATGGCCGTAACTTCCTTCCCGTTGGAGATATTTCGACGTTTAAGCGCTCGTTGAACTCCATTTCACAGTGCTAATGCAATGCACAACCACTTAAGCGTCGAAACAAGCGAAATATCTCGCAAATCGCGAAGATTTCGATTTTTTGGACGGAAAATGGCCGTAACTTCCTTCCCGTTGGAGATATTTCGACGTTTAAGCGCTCGTTGAACTCCATTTCACAGTGCTAATGCAATGCACAACCATTTAAGCGTCGAAACAAGCGAAATATCTCGCAAATCGCGAAGATTTCGACTTTTTGGACGAAAAATGGCCGTAACTTCCTTCCCGTTGGAGACATTTCGACGTTTAAGCGCACGTTGAACTAGATTTCACAGTGCTAATGCAATGCACAACCATTTAAGCGTCGAAACAAGCAAAATATCTCGCAAATCGCGAAGATTTCGATTTTTTGGACGGAAAATGGCCGTAACTTCCTACCCGTTGGAGACATTTCGACGTTTAAGCGCTCGTTGAACTCCATTTCACAGTGCTAATGCAATGCACTACCATTTAGGCGTCGAAACAAGCAAAATATCTCGCAAATCGCGAAGATTTCGATTTTTTGGACGAAAAATGGCCGTAACTTCCTTCCCGTTGGAGATATTTCGACGTTTAAGCGCTCGTTGAACTCCATTTCACAGTGCTAATGCAATGCACAACCATTTAAGCGTCGAAACAAGCGAAATATCTCGCAAATCGCGAAGATTTCGATTTTTTGGACGGAAAATGGCCGTAACTTCCTTCCCGTTGGAGATATTTCGACGTTTAAGCGCTCGTTGAACTCCATTTCACAGTGCTAATGCAATGCACAACCATTTAAGCGCCGAAACAAGCGAAATATCTCGCAAATCGCGAAGATTTCGATTTTTTGGACGAAAAATGGCCGTAACTTCCTTCCCGTTGGAGATATTTCGACGTTTAAGCGCTCGTTGAACTCCATTTCACAGTGCTAATGCAATGCACAACCACTTAAGCGTCGAAACAAGCGAAATATCTCGCAAATCGCGAAGATTTCGATTTTTTGGACGGAAAATGGCCGTAACTTCCTTCCCGTTGGAGATATTTCGACGTTTAAGCGCTCGTTGAACTCCATTTCACAGTGCTAATGCAATGCACAACCATTTAAGCGTCGAAACAAGCGAAATATCTCGCAAATCGCGAAGATTTCGACTTTTTGGACGAAAAATGGCCGTAACTTCCTTCCCGTTGGAGACATTTCGACGTTTAAGCGCTCGTTGAACTAGATTTCACAGTGCTAATGCAATGCACAACCATTTAAGCGTCGAAACAAGCGAAATATCTCGCAAATCGCGAAGATTTCGATTTTTTGGACGAAAAATGGCCGTAACTTCCTTCCCGTTGGAGATATTTCGACGTTTAAGCGCTCGTTGAACTCCATTTCACAGTGCTAATGCAATACACAACCATTTAAGCGTTGAAACGAGCGAAATATCTCGCAAATCGCGAAGATTTCGATTTTTTGGACGGAAAATGGCCGTAACTTCCTACCCGTTGGAGACATTTCGACGTTTAAGCGCTCGTTGAACTCCATTTCACAGTGCTAATGCAATGCACTACCATTTAGGCGTCGAAACAAGCAAAATATCTCGCAAATCGCGAAGATTTCGATTTTTTGGACGAAAAATGGCCGTAACTTCCTTCCCGTTGGAGATATTTCGACGTTTAAGCGCTCGTTGAACTCCATTTCACAGTGCTAATGCAATGCACAACCATTTAAGCGTCGAAACAAGCGAAATATCTCGCAAATCGCGAAGATTTCGATTTTTTGGACGGAAAATGGCCGTAACTTCCTTCCCGTTGGAGATATTTCGACGTTTAAGCGCTCGCTGAACTCCATTTCACAGTGCTAATGCAATGCACAACCATTTAAGCGCCGAAACAAGCGAAATATCTCGCAAATCGCGAAGATTTCGATTTTTTGGACGAAAAATGGCCGTAACTTCCTTCCCGTTGG
This sequence comes from Bombus vancouverensis nearcticus, assembly GCF_051014615.1. Taxonomy (NCBI): domain Eukaryota; kingdom Metazoa; phylum Arthropoda; class Insecta; order Hymenoptera; family Apidae; genus Bombus; species Bombus vancouverensis. The sequence goes on from NW_027468911.1 coordinate 27,405, forward strand.
AGATATTTCGACGTTTAAGCGCTCGTTGAACTCCATTTCACAGTGCTAATGCAATGCACAACAATTTAAGCGCCGAAACAAGCGAAATATCTCGCAAATCGCGAAGATTTCGATTTTTTGGACGAAAAATGGCCGTAACTTCCTTCCCGTTGGAGATATTTCGACGTTTAAGCGCTCGTTGAACTCCATTTCACAGTGCTAATGCAATGCACAACCATTTAAGCGTCGAAACAAGCGAAATATCTCGCAAATCGCGAAGATTTCGATTTTTTGGACGAAAAATGGCCGTAACTTCCTTCCCGTTGGAGATATTTCGACGTTTAAGCGCTCGTTGAACTCCATTTCACAGTGCTAATGCAATGCACAACCATTTAAGCGTCGAAACAAGCGAAATATCTCGCAAATCGCGAAGATTTCGATTTTTTGGACGAAAAATGGCCGTAACTTCCTTCCCGTTGGAGATATTTCGACGTTTAAGCGCTCGTTGAACTCCATTTCACAATGCTAATGCAATGCACAACCATTTAAGCGTCGAAACAAGCGAAATATCTCGCAAATCGCGAAGATTTCGATTTTTTGGACGAAAAATGGCCGTAACTTCCTACCCGTTGGAGACATTTCGACGTTTAAGCGCTCGTTGAACTCCATTTCACAGTGCTAATGCAATGCACTACCATTTAGGCGTCGAAACAAGCAAAATATCTCGCAAATCGCGAAGATTTCGATTTTTTGGACGAAAAATGGCCGTAACTTCCTTCCCGTTGGAGATATTTCGACGTTTAAGCGCTCGTTGAACTAGATTTCACAGTGCTAATGCAATGCACAACCATTTAAGCGTCGAAACAAGCGAAATATCTCGCAAATCGCGAAGATTTCGATTTTTTGGACGAAAAATGGCCGTAACTTCCTTCCCGTTGGAGATATTTCGACGTTTAAGCGCTCGTTGAACTCCATTTCACAGTGCTAATGCAATACACAACCATTTAAGCGTTGAAACGAGCGAAATATCTCGCAAATCGCGAAGATTTCGATTTTTTGGACGGAAAATGGCCGTAACTTCCTACCCGTTGGAGACATTTCGACGTTTAAGCGCTCGTTGAACTCCATTTCACAGTGCTAATGCAATGCACTACCATTTAGGCGTCGAAACAAGCAAAATATCTCGCAAATCGCGAAGATTTCGATTTTTTGGACGAAAAATGGCCGTAACTTCCTTCCCGTTGGAGATATTTCGACGTTTAAGCGCTCGTTGAACTCCATTTCACAGTGCTAATGCAATGCACAACCATTTAAGCGTCGAAACAAGCGAAATATCTCGCAAATCGCGAAGATTTCGATTTTTTGGACGGAAAATGTCCGTAACTTCCTTCCCGTTGGAGATATTTCGACGTTTAAGCGCTCGCTGAACTCCATTTCACAGTGCTAATGCAATGCACAACCATTTAAGCGCCGAAACAAGCGAAATATCTCGCAAATCGCGAAGATTTCGATTTTTTGGACGGAAAATGGCCGTAACTTCCTACCCGTTGGAGACATTTCGACGTTTAAGCGCTCGTTGAACTCCATTTCACAGTGCTAATGCAATGCACAACCATTTAGGCGTCGAAACAAGCAAAATATCTCGCAAATCGCGAAGATTTCGATTTTTTGGACGGAAAATGGCCGTAACTTCCTTCCCGTTGGAGATATTTCGACGTTTAAGCGCTCGTTGAACTCCATTTCACAGTGCTAATGCAATGCACAACCATTTAAGCGTCGAAACAAGCGAAATATCTCGCAAATCGCGAAGATTTCGATTTTTTGGACGGAAAATGGCCGTAACTTCCTTCCCGTTGGAGATATTTCGACGTTTAAGCGCTCGCTGAACTCCATTTCACAGTGCTAATGCAATGCACAACCATTTAAGCGTCGAAACAAGCAAGATATCTCGCAAATCGCGAAGATTTCGATTTTTTGGACGAAAAATGGCCGTAACTTCCTTCCCGTTGGAGATATTTCGGCGTTTAAGCGCTCGTTGAACTCCATTTCACAGTGCTAATGCAATGCACAACCATTTAAGCGTCGAAACAAGCGAAATATCTCGCAAATCGCGAAGATTTCGATTTTTTGGACGAAAAATGGCCGTAACTTCCTTCCCGTTGGAGATATTTCGACGTTTAAGCGCTCGTTGAACTCCATTTCACAGTGCTAATGCAATGCACAACCATTTAAGCGTCGAAACAAGCGAAATATCTCGCAAATCGCGAAGATTTCGATTTTTTGGACGAAAAATGGCCGTAACTTCCTTCCCGTTGGAGATATTTCGACGTTTAAGCGCTCGTTGAACTCCATTTCACAATGCTAATGCAATGCACAACCATTTAAGCGTCGAAACAAGCGAAATATCTCGCAAATCGCGAAGATTTCGATTTTTTGGACGGAAAATGGCCGTATCTTCCTTCCCGTTGGAGATATTTCGACGTTTAAGCGCTCGCTGAACTCCATTTCACAGTGCTAATGCAATGCACAACCATTTAAGCGTCGAAACAAGCAAAATATCTCGCAAATCGCGAAGATTTCGATTTTTTGGACGAAAAATGCCCGTAACTTCCTTCCCGTTGGAGACATTTCGACGTTTAAGCGCTCGTTGAACTCCATTTCACAGTGCTAATGCAATGCACAACCATTTAAGCGTCGAAACAAGCGAAATATCTCGCAAATCGCGAAGATTTCGATTTTTTGGACGGAAAATGGCCGTAACTTCCTTCCCGTTGGAGATATTTCGACGTTTAAGCGCTCGTTGAACTCCATTTCACAGTGCTAATGCAATGCACAACCATTTAAGCGCCGAAACAAGCGAAATATCTCGCAAATCGCGAAGATTTCGATTTTTTGGACGAAAAATGGCCGTAACTTCCTTCCCGTTGGAGATATTTCGACGTTTAAGCGCTCGTTGAACTCCATTTCACAGTGCTAATGCAATGCACAACCACTTAAGCGTCGAAACAAGCGAAATATCTCGCAAATCGCGAAGATTTCGATTTTTTGGACGGAAAATGGCCGTAACTTCCTTCCCGTTGGAGATATTTCGACGTTTAAGCGCTCGTTGAACTCCATTTCACAGTGCTAATGCAATGCACAACCATTTAAGCGTCGAAACAAGCGAAATATCTCGCAAATCGCGAAGATTTCGATTTTTTGGACGAAAAATGGCCGTAACTTCCTTCCCGTTGGAGATATTTCGACGTTTAAGCGCTCGTTGAACTCCATTTCACAGTGCTAATGCAATGCACAACCATTTAAGCGTTGAAACAAGCGAAATATCTCGCAAATCGCGAAGATTTCGATTTTTTGGACGGAAAATGGCCGTAACTTCCTACCCGTTGGAGACATTTCGACGTTTAAGCGCTCGTTGAACTCCATTTCACAGTGCTAATGCAATGCACAACCATTTAGGCGTCGAAACAAGCAAAATATCTCGCAAATCGCGAAGATTTCGATTTTTTGGACGGAAAATGGCCGTAACTTCCTTCCCGTTGGAGATATTTCGACGTTTAAGCGCTCGTTGAACTCCATTTCACAGTGCTAATGCAATGCACAACCATTTAAGCGTCGAAACAAGCGAAATATCTCGCAAATCGCGAAGATTTCGATTTTTTGGACGGAAAATGGCCGTAACTTCCTTCCCGTTGGAGATATTTCGACGTTTAAGCGCTCGCTGAACTCCATTTCACAGTGCTAATGCAATGCACAACCATTTAAGCGTCGAAACAAGCAAAATATCTCGCAAATCGCGAAGATTTCGATTTTTTGGACGAAAAATGGCCGTAACTTCCTTCCCGTTGGAGACATTTCGACGTTTAAGCGCTCGTTGAACTCCATTTCACAGTGCTAATGCAATGCACAACCATATAAGCGTCGAAACAAGCGAAATATCTCGCAAATCGCGAAGATTTCGATTTTTTGGACGAAAAATGGCCGTAACTTCCTTCCCGTTGGAGATATTTCGACGTTTAAGCGCTCGCTGAACTCCATTTCACAGTGCTAATGCAATGCACAACCATTTAAGCGTCGAAACAAGCAAAATATCTCGCAAATCGCGAAGATTTCGATTTTTTGGACGAAAAATGGCCGTAACTTCCTTCCCGTTGGAGATATTTCGACGTTTAAGCGCTCGTTGAACTCCATTTCACAGTGCTAATGCAATGCACAACCATTTAAGCGTTGAAACGAGCGAAATATCTCGCAAATCGCGAAGATTTCAATTTTTTGGACGGAAAATGGCCGTAACTTCCTACCCGTTGGAGACATTTCGACGTTTAAGCGCTCGTTGAACTCCATTTCACAGTGCTAATGCAATGCACAACCATTTAGGCGTCGAAACAAGCAAAATATCTCGCAAATCGCGAAGATTTCGATTTTTTGGACGAAAAATGGCCGTAACTTCCTTCCCGTTGGAGATATTTCGACGTTTAAGCGCTCGTTGATCTCCATTTCACAGTGCTAATGCAATGCACAACCATTTAAGCGTCGAAACAAGCGAAATATCTCGCAAATCGCGAAGATTTCGATTTTTTGGACGGAAAATGGCCGTAACTTCCTTCCCGTTGGAGATATTTCGACGTTTAAGCGCTCGTTGAACTCCATTTCACAGTGCTAATGCAATGCACAACCATTTAAGCGCCGAAACAAGCGAAATATCTCGCAAATCGCGAAGATTTCGATTTTTTGGACGAAAAATGGCCGTAACTTCCTTCCCGTTGGAGATATTTCGAAGTTTAAGCGCTCGTTGAACTCCATTTCACAGTGCTAATGCAATGCACAACCACTTAAGCGTCGAAACAAGCGAAATATCTCGCAAATCGCGAAGATTTCGATTTTTTGGACGGAAAATGGCCGTAACTTCCTTCCCGTTGGAGATATTTCGACGTTTAAGCGCTCGTTGAACTCCATTTCACAGTGCTAATGCAATGCACAATCATTTAAGCGTCGAAACAAGCGAAATATCTCGCAAATCGCGAAGATTTCGACTTTTTGGACGAAAAATGGCCGTAACTTCCTTCCCGTTGGAGACATTTCGACGTTTAAGCGCTCGTTAAACTAGATTTCACAGTGCTAATGCGATGCACAACCATTTAAGCGTCGAAACAAGCGAAATATCTCGCAAATCGCGAAGATTTCGATTTTTTGGACGAAAAATGGCCGTAACTTCCTTCCCGTTGGAGATATTTCGACGTTTAAGCGCTCTTTGAACTCCATTTCACAGTGCTAATGCAATGCACAACCATTTAAGCGTTGAAACGAGCGAAATATCTCGCAATTCGCGAAGATTTCGATTTTTTGGACGGAAAATGGCCGTAACTTCCTACCCGTTGGAGACATTTCGACGTTTAAGCGCTCGTTGAACTCCATTTCACAGTGCTAATGCAATGCACAACCATTTAGGCGTCGAAACAAGCAAAATATCTCGCAAATCGCGAAGATTTCGATTTTTTGGACGAAAAATGGCCGTAACTTCCTTCCCGTTGGAGATATTTCGACGTTTATGCGCTCGTTGAACTCCATTTCACAGTGCTAATGCAACGCACAACCATTTAAGCGTCGAAACAAGCGAAATATCTCGCAAATCGCGAAGATTTCGATTTTTTGGACGGAAAATGGCCGTAACTTCCTTCCCGTTGGAGATATTTCGACGTTTAAGCGCTCGTTGAACTCCATTTCACAGTGCTAATGCAATGCACAACCATTTAAGCGCCGAAACAAGCGAAATATCTCGCAAATCGCGAAGATTTCGATTTTTTGGACGAAAAATGGCCGTAACTTCCTTCCCGTTGGAGATATTTCGACGTTTAAGCGCTCGTTGAACTCCATTTCACAGTGCTAATGCAATGCACAACCATTTAAGCGTCGAAACAAGCGAAATATCTCGCAAATCGCGAAGATTTCGATTTTTTGGACGAAAAATGGCCGTAACTTCCTTCCCGTTGGAGATATTTCGACGTTTAAGCGCTCGTTGAACTCCATTTCACAGTGCTAATGCAATGCACAACCATTTAAGCGTCGAAACAAGCGAAATATCTCGCAAATCGCGAAGATTTCGATTTTTTGGACGAAAAATGGCCGTAACTTAATTCCCGTTGGAGATATTTCGACGTTTAAGCACTCGTTGAACTCCATTTCACAGTGCTAATGCAATGCACAACCATTTAAGCGTCGAAACAAGCGAAATATCTCGCAAATCGCGAAGATTTCGATTTTTTGGACGAAAAATGGCCGTAACTTCCTTCCCGTTGGAGATATTTCGACGTTTAAGCGCTCGTTGAACTCCATTTCACAGTGCTAATGCAATGCACAACCATTTAAGCGTCGAAACAAGCGAAATATCTCGCAAATCGCGAAGATTTCGATTTTTTGGACGAAAAATGGCCGTAACTTCCTTCCCGTTGGAGACATTTCGACGTTTAAGCGCTCGTTGAACTCCATTTCACAGTGCTAATGCAATGCACAACCATTTAAGCGTCGAAACAAGCGAAATATCTCGCAAATCGCGAAGATTTCGATTTTTTGGACGGCAAATGGCCGTAACTTCCTTCCCGTTGGAGATATTTCGACGTTTAAGCGCTCGTTGAACTCCATTTCACAATGCTAATGCAATGCACAACCATTTAAGCGTCGAAACAAGCGAAATATCTCGCAAATCGCGAAGATTTCGATTTTTTGGACGAAAAATGGCCGTAACTTCCTTCCCGTTGGAGACATTTCGACGTTTAAGCGCTCGTTGAACTCCATTTCACAGTGCTAATGCAATGCACAACCATTTAAGCGTCGAAACAAGCGAAATATCTCGCAAATCGCGAAGATTTCGATTTTTTGGACGAAAAATGGCCGTAACTTCCTTCCCGTTGGAGACATTTCGACGTTTACGCGCTCGTTGAACTCCATTTCACAGTGCTAATGCAATGCACAACCATTTAAGCGTCGAAACAAGCGAAATATCTCGCAAATCGCGAAGATTTCGATTTTTTGGACGGCAAATGGCCGTAACTTCCTTCCCGTTGGAGACATTTCGACGTTTAAGCGCTCGTTAAACTAGATTTCACAGTGCTAATGCAATGCACAACCATTTAAGCGTCGAAACAAGCGAAATATCTCGCAAATCGCGAAGATTTCGATTTTTTGGACGAAAAATGGCCGTAACTTCCTTCCCGTTGGAGATATTTCGACGTTTAAGCGCTCGTTGAACTCCATTTCACAGTGCTAATGCAATGCACAACCATTTAAGCGTTGAAACGAGCGAAATATCTCGCAAATCGCGAAGATTTCGATTTTTTGGACGGAAAATGGCCGTAACTTCCTACCCGTTGGAGACATTTCGACGTTTAAGCGCTCGTTGAACTCCATTTCACAGTGCTAATGCAATGCACAACCATTTAGGCGTCGAAACAAGCAAAATATCTCGCAAATCGCGAAGATTTCGATTTTTTGGGCGAAAAATGGCCGTAACTTCCTTCCCGTTGGAGATATTTCGACGTTTAAGCGCTCGTTGAACTCCATTTCACAGTGCTAATGCAATGCACAACCATTTAAGCGTCGAAACAAGCGAAATATCTCGCAAATCGCGAAGATTTCGATTTTTTGGACGGAAAATGGCCGTAACTTCCTTCCCGTTGGAGATATTTCGACGTTTAAGCGCTCGTTGAACTCCATTTCACAGTGCTAATGCAATGCACAACCATTTAAGCGCCGAAACAAGCGAAATATCTCGCAAATCGCGAAGATTTCGATTTTTTGGACGAAAAATGGCCGTAACTTCCTTCCCGTTGGAGATATTTCGACGTTTAAGCGCTCGTTGAACTCCATTTCACAGTGCTAATGCAATGCACAACAATTTAAGCGCCGAAACAAGCGAAATATCTCGCAAATCGCGAAGATTTCGATTTTTTGGACGAAAAATGGCCGTAACTTCCTTCCCGTTGGAGATATTTCGACGTTTAAGCGCTCGTTGAACTCCATTTCACAGTGCTAATGCAATGCACAACCATTTAAGCGTCGAAACAAGCGAAATATCTCGCAAATCGCGAAGATTTCGATTTTTTGGACGGCAAATGGCCGTAACTTCCTTCCCGTTGGAGATATTTCGACGTTTAAGCGCTCGTTGAACTCCATTTCACAATGCTAATGCAATGCACAACCATTTAAGCGTCGAAACAAGCGAAATATCTCGCAAATCGCGAAGATTTCGATTTTTTGGACGGAAAATGGCCGTAACTTCCTTCCCGTTGGAGATATTTCGACGTTTAAGCGCTCGTTGAACTCCATTTCACAGTGCTAATGCAATGCACAACCATTTAAGCGTCGAAACAAGCGAAATATCTCGCAAATCGCGAAGATTTCGATTTTTTGGACGAAAAATGGCCGTAACTTCCTTCCCGTTGGAGATATTTCGACGTTTAAGCGCTCGTTGTACTCCATTTCACAGTGCTAATGCAATGCACAACCATTGAAGCGTCGAAACAAGCGAAATATCTCGCAAATCGCGAAGATTTCGATTTTTTGGACGGCAAATGGCCGTAACTTCCTTCCCGTTGGAGATATTTCGACGTTTAAGCGCTCGTTGAACTCCATTTCACAGTGCTAATGCAATGCACAACCATTTAAGCGTCGAAACAAGCGAAATATCTCGCAAATCGCGAAGATTTCGATTTTTTGGACGGAAAATGGCCGTAACTTCCTTCCCGTTGGAGATATTTCGACGTTTAAGCGCTCGCTGAACTCCATTTCACAGTGCTAATGCAATGCACAACCATTTAAGCGTCGAAACAAGCGAAATATCTCGCAAATCGCGAAGATTTCGATTTTTTGGACGGCAAATGGCCGTAACTTCCTTCCCGTTGGAGATATTTCGACGTTTAAGCGCTCGTTGAACTCCATTTCACAATGCTAATGCAATGAACAACCATTTAAGCTTCGAAACAAGCGAAATATCTCGCAAATCGCGAAGATTTCGATTTTTTGGACGGAAAATGGCCGTAACTTCCTTCCCGTTGGAGATATTTCGACGTTTAAGCGCTCGTTGAACTCCATTTCACAGTGCTAATACAATGCACAACCATTTAAGCGCCGAAACAAGCGAAATATCTCGCAAATCGCGAAGATTTCGATTTTTTGGACGAAAAATGGCCGTAACTTCCTTCCCGTTGGAGATATTTCGACGTTTAAGCGCTCGTTGAACTCCATTTCACAGTGCTAATGCAATGCACAACAATTTAAGCGCCGAAACAAGCGAAATATCTCGCAAATCGCGAAGATTTCGATTTTTTGGACGAAAAATGGCCGTAACTTCCTTCCCGTTGGAGATATTTCGACGTTTAAGCGCTCGTTGAACTCCATTTCACAGTGCTAATGCAATGCACAACCATTTAAGCGTCGAAACAAGCGAAATATCTCGCAAATCGCGAAGATTTCGATTTTTTGGACGGCAAATGGCCGTAACTTCCTTCCCGTTGGAGACATTTCGACGTTTAAGCGCTCGTTGAACTCCATTTCACAGTGCTAATGCAATGCACAACCATTTAAGCGTCGAAACAAGCGAAATATCTCGCAAATCGCGAAGATTTCGATTTTTTGGACGAAAAATGGCCGTAACTTCCTTCCCGTTGGAGATATTTCGACGTTTAAGCGCTCGTTGAACTCCATTTCACAATGCTAATGCAATGCACAACCATTTAAGCGTCGAAACAAGCGAAATATCTCGCAAATCGCGAAGATTTCGATTTTTTGGACGGAAAATGGCCGTAACTTCCTTCCCGTTGGAGATATTTCGACGTTTAAGCGCTCGCTGAACTCCATTTCACAGTGCTAATGCAATGCACAACCATTTAAGCGTCGAAACAAGCAAAATATCTCGCAAATCGCGAAGATTTCGATTTTTTGGACGAAAAATGGCCGTAACTTCCTTCCCGTTGGAGACATTTCGATGTTTAAGCGCTCGTTGAACTCCATTTCACAGTGCTAATGCAATGCACAACCATTTAAGCGTCGTAACAAGCGAAATATCTCGCAAATCGCGAAGATTTCGATTTTTTGGACGGAAAATGGCCGTAACTTCCTTCCCGTTGGAGATATTTCGACGTTTAAGCGCTCGTTGAACTCCATTTCACAGTGCTAATGCAATGCACAACCATTTAAGCGCCGAAACAAGCGAAATATCTCGCAAATCGCGAAGATTTCGATTTTTTGGACGAAAAATGGCCGTAACTTCCTTCCCGTTGGAGATATTTCGACGTTTAAGCGCTCGTTGAACTCCATTTCACAGTGCTAATGCAATGCACAACCACTTAAGCGTCGAAACAAGCGAAATATCTCGCAAATCGCGAAGATTTCGATTTTTTGGACGGAAAATGGCCGTAACTTCCTTCCCGTTGGAGATATTTCGACGTTTAAGCGCTCGCTGAACTCCATTTCAAAGTGCTAATGCAATGCACAACCATTTAAGCGTCGAAACAAGCAAAATATCTCGCAAATCGCGAAGATTTCGATTTTTTGGACGAAAAATGGCCGTAACTTCCTTCCCGTTGGAGACAATTCGACGTTTAAGTTCTCGTTGAACTCCATTTCACAGTGCTAATGCAATGCACAACCATTTAAGCGTCGAAACAAGCGAAATATCTCGCAAATCGCGAAGATTTCGATTTTTTGGACGGAAAATGGCCGTAACTTCCTTCCCGTTGGAGATATTTCGACGTTTAAGCGCTCGTTGAACTCCATTTCACAGTGCTAATGCAATGCACAACCATTTAAGCGCCGAAACAAGCGAAATATCTCGCAAATCGCGAAGATTTCGATTTTTTGGACGAAAAATGGCCGTAACTTCCTTCCCGTTGGAGATGTTTCGACGTTTAAGCGCTCGTTGAACTCCATTTCACAGTGCTAATGCAATGCACAACCACTTAAGCGTCGAAACAAGCGAAATATCTCGCAAATCGCGAAGATTTCGATTTTTTGGAAGGAAAATGGCCGTAACTTCCTTCCCGTTGGAGATATTTCGACGTTTAAGCGCTCGTTGAACTACATTTCACAGTGCTAATGCAATGCACAACCATTTAAGCGTCGAAACAAGCGAAATATCTCGCAAATCGCGAAGATTTCGACTTTTTGGACGAAAAATGGCCGTAACTTCCTTCCCGTTGGAGACATTTCGACGTTTAAGCGCTCGTTGAACTCCATTTCACAGTGCTAATGCAATGCACAACCATTTAAGCGTCGAAACAAGCGAAATATCTCGCAAATCGCGAAGATTTCGATTTTTTGGACGAAAAATGGCCGTAACTTCCTTCCCGTTGGAGATATTTCGACGTTTAAGCGCTCGTTGAACTCCATTTCACGGTGCTAATGCAATGCACTACCATTTAAGCGTCGAAACAAGCGAAATATCTCGCAAATCGCGAAGATTTCGATTTTTTGGACGGAAAATGGCCGTAACTTCCTTCCCGTTGGAGATATTTCGACGTTTAAGCGCTCGTTGAACTCCATTTCACAGTGCTAATGCAATGCACAACCATTTAAGCGCCGAAACAAGCGAAATATCTCGCAAATCGCGAAGATTTCGATTTTTTGGACGAAAAATGGCCGTAACTTCCTTCCCGTTGGAGATATTTCGACGTTTAAGCGCTCGTTGAACTCCATTTCACAGTGCTAATGCAATGCACAACCATTTAAGCGTCGAAACAAGCGAAATATCTCGCAAATCGCGAAGATTTCGATTTTTTGGACGAAAAATGGCCGTAACTTCCTTCCCGTTGGAGATATTTCGACGTTTATGCGCTCGTTGAACTCCATTTCACAGTGCTAATGCAATGCACAACCATTTAAGCGTCGAAACAAGAAAAATATCTCGCAAATCGCGAAGATTTCGATTTTTTGGACGAAAAATGGCCGTAACTTCCTTCCCGTTGGAGATATTTCGACGTTTAAGCGCTCGTTGAACTCCATTTCACAGTGCTAATGCAATGCACAACCATTTAAGCGTCGCCACAAGCAAAATATCTCGCAAATCGCGAAGATTTCGATTTTTTGGACGAAAAATGGCCGTAACTTTTTTCCCGTTGGAGATATTTCGACGTTTAGGCGCTCGTTGAACTCCATTTCACAGTGCTAATGCAATGCACAACCATTTAAGCGTCGGAACAAGCAAGATATCTCGCAAATCGCGAAGATTTCGATTTTTTGGACGAAAAATGGCCGTAACTTCCTTCCCGTTGGAGATATTTCGGCGTTTAAGCGCTCGTTGAACTCCATTTCACAGTGCTAATGCAATGCACAACCATTTAAGCGTCGAAACAAGCAAAATATCTCGCAAATCGCGAAGATTTCGACTTTTTGGACGAAAAATGGCCGTAACTCCCATCCCATTGGAGATATTTCGACGTTTAAGCGCTCGTAGAACTCCATTTCACAGTGCTAATGCAATGCACAACCAGTTAAGCGTCGAAACAAGCAAAATATCTCGCAAATCGCGAAGATTTCGATTTTTTGGACGAAAAATGGCCGTAACTTCCTTCCCCTTGGAGATATTTCGACGTTTAAGCGCTCGTTGATCTCCACTTCACAGTGCTAATGCAATGCACAACCATTTAAGCGTCGATACAAGCAAAATATCTCGCAAATCGCGAAGATTTCGATTTTTTGGACGAAAAATGGCCGTAACTTCCTTCCCATTGGAGATATTTCGACGTTTAAGCGCTCGTTGAACTCCACTTCACAGTGCTAATGCAATGCACAACCAGTTAAGCGTCGAAACAAGCAAGATATCTCGCAAATCGCGAAGATTTCGATTTTTTGGACGAAAAATGGCCGTAACTTCCTTCCCCTTGGAGATATTTCGACGTTTATGCGCTCGTTGAACTCCATTTCACAGTGCTAATGCAATCCATAACCATTTGAGCGTCGAAACAAGCAAAATATCTCGCAAATCGCGAAGATTTCGATTTTTTGGACGAAAAATGGCCGTAACTTCCTTCCCGTTGGAGATATTTCGACGTTTATGCGCTCGTTGAACTCCATTTCACAGTGCTAATGCAATGCACAACCATTTAAGCGTCGAAACAAGCAAAATATCTCGCAAATCGCGAAGATTTCGACTTTTTGGACGAAAAATGGCCGTAACTCCCATCCCATTGGAGATATTTCGACGTTTAAGCGCTCGTTGAACTCCATTTCACAGTGCTAATGCAATGCACAACCAGTTAAGCGTCGAAACAAGCAAAATATCTCGCAAATCGCGAAGATTTCGATTTTTTGGACGAAAAATGGCCGTAACTTCCTTCCCCTTGGAGATATTTCGACGTTTAAGCGCTCGTTGATCTCCACTTCACAGTGCTAATGCAATGCACAACCATTTAAGCGTCGATACAAGCAAAATATCTCGCAAATCGCGAAGATTTCGATTTTTTGGACGAAAAATGGCCGTAACTTCCTTCCCATTGGAGATATTTCGACGTTTAAGCGCTCGTTGAACTCCACCTCACAGTGCTAATGCAATGCACAACCAGTTAAGCGTCGAAACAAGCGAAATATCTCGCAAATCGCGAAGATTTCGATTTTTTGGACGAAAAATGGCCGTAACTTCCTTCCCCTTGGAGATATTTCGACGTTTATGCGCTCGTTGAACTCCATTTCACAGTGCTAATGCAATCCATAACCATTTGAGCGTCGAAACAAGCAAAATATCTCGCAAATCGCGAAGATTTCGATTTTTTGGACGAAAAATGGCCGTAACTTCCTTCCCGTTGGAGATATTTCGACGTTTATGCGCTCGTTGAACTCCATTTCACAGTGCTAATGCAATGCACAACCATTTAAGCGTCGAAACAAGCAAAATATCTAGCAAATCGCGAAGATTTCGATTTTTTGGACGAAAAATGGAAGTAACTTCCCTCCCGTTGGAGATATTTCGACGTTTATGCGCTCGTTGAACTCCATTTCACAGTGCTAATGCAATGCACAACCATTTAAGCGTCGAAACAAGCAAGATATCTCGCAAATCGCGAAGATTTCGATTTTTTGGACGAAAAATGGCCGTAACTTCCTTCCCGTTGGAGATATTTCGACGTTTAAGCGCTCGTTGAACTCCACTTCACAGTGCTAATGCAATGCACAACCATTTAAGCGTCGATACAAGCAAAATATCTCGCAAATCGCGAAGATTTCGATTTTTTGGACGAAAAATGGCCGTAACTTCCTTCCCGTTGGAGAAATTTCGACGTTTTTGCGCTCGTTGAACTCCATTTCACAGTGCTAATGCAATGCATAACCATTTAAGCGTCGAAACAAGCAAAATATCTCGCAAATCGCGAAGATTTCGATTTTTTGGACGAAAAATGGCCGTAACTTCCTTCCCGTTGGAGATATTTCGACGTTTAGGCGCTCGTTGAACTCCATTTCACAGTGCTAATGCAATGCACAACCATTTAAGCGTCGAAACAAGCAAGATATCTCGCAAATCGCGAAGATTTCGATTTTTTGGACGAAAAATGGCCGTAACTTCCTTCCCGTTGGAGATATTTCGGCGTTTAAGCGCTCGTTGAACTCCATTTCACAGTGCTAATGCAATGCACAACCATTTAAGCGTCGAAACAAGCAAAATATCTCGCAAATCGCGAAGATTTCGACTTTTTGGACGAAAAATGGCCGTAACTCCCATCCCATTGGAGATATTTCGACGTTTAAGCGCTCGTAGAACTCCATTTCACAGTGCTAATGCAATGCACAACCAGTTAAGCGTCGAAACAAGCAAAATATCTCGCAAATCGCGAAGATTTCGATTTTTTGGACGAAAAATGGCCGTAACTTCCTTCCCCTTGGAGATATTTCGACGTTTAAGCGCTCGTTGATCTCCACTTCACAGTGCTAATGCAATGCACAACCATTTAAGCGTCGATACAAGCAAAATATCTCGCAAATCGCGAAGATTTCGATTTTTTGGACGAAAAATGGCCGTAACTTCCTTCCCATTGGAGATATTTCGACGTTTAAGCGCTCGTTGAACTCCACTTCACAGTGCTAATGCAATGCACAACCAGTTAAGCGTCGAAACAAGCAAGATATCTCGCAAATCGCGAAGATTTCGATTTTTTGGACGAAAAATGGCCGTAACTTCCTTCCCCTTGGAGATATTTCGACGTTTATGCGCTCGTTGAACTCCATTTCACAGTGCTAATGCAATCCATAACCATTTGAGCGTCGAAACAAGCAAAATATCTCGCAAATCGCGAAGATTTCGATTTTTTGGACGAAAAATGGCCGTAACTTCCTTCCCGTTGGAGATATTTCGACGTTTATGCGCTCGTTGAACTCCATTTCACAGTGCTAATGCAATGCACAACCATTTAAGCGTCGAAACAAGCAAAATATCTCGCAAATCGCGAAGATTTCGACTTTTTGGACGAAAAATGGCCGTAACTCCCATCCCATTGGAGATATTTCGACGTTTAAGCGCTCGTTGAACTCCATTTCACAGTGCTAATGCAATGCACAACCAGTTAAGCGTCGAAACAAGCAAAATATCTCGCAAATCGCGAAGATTTCGATTTTTTGGACGAAAAATGGCCGTAACTTCCTTCCCCTTGGAGATATTTCGACGTTTAAGCGCTCGTTGATCTCCACTTCACAGTGCTAATGCAATGCACAACCATTTAAGCGTCGATACAAGCAAAATATCTCGCAAATCGCGAAGATTTCGATTTTTTGGACGAAAAATGGCCGTAACTTCCTTCCCATTGGAGATATTTCGACGTTTAAGCGCTCGTTGAACTCCACCTCACAGTGCTAATGCAATGCACAACCAGTTAAGCGTCGAAACAAGCGAAATATCTCGCAAATCGCGAAGATTTCGATTTTTTGGACGAAAAATGGCCGTAACTTCCTTCCCCTTGGAGATATTTCGACGGTTATGCGCTCGTTGAACTCCATTTCACAGTGCTAATGCAATCCATAACCATTTGAGCGTCGAAACAAGCAAAATATCTCGCAAATCGCGAAGATTTCGATTTTTTGGACGAAAAATGGCCGTAACTTCCTTCCCGTTGGAGATATTTCGACGTTTATGCGCTCGTTGAACTCCATTTCACAGTGCTAATGCAATGCACAACCATTTAAGCGTCGAAACAAGCAAAATATCTAGCAAATCGCGAAGATTTCGATTTTTTGGACGAAAAATGGAAGTAACTTCCCTCCCGTTGGAGATATTTCGACGTTTATGCGCTCGTTGAACTCCATTTCACAGTGCTAATGCAATGCACAACCATTTAAGCGTCGAAACAAGCAAGATATCTCGCAAATCGCGAAGATTTCGATTTTTTGGACGAAAAATGGCCGTAACTTCCTTCCCGTTGGAGATATTTCGACGTTTAAGCGCTCGTTGAACTCCACTTCACAGTGCTAATGCAATGCACAACCATTTAAGCGTCGATACAAGCAAAATATCTCGCAAATCGCGAAGATTTCGATTTTTTGGACGAAAAATGGCCGTAACTTCCTTCCCGTTGGAGAAATTTCGACGTTTTTGCGCTCGTTGAACTCCATTTCACAGTGCTAATGCAATGCATAACCATTTAAGCGTCGAAACAAGCAAAATATCTCGCAAATCGCGAAGATTTCGATTTTTTGGACGAAAAATGGCCGTAACTTCCTTCCCGTTGGAGATATTTCGACGTTTAAGCGCTCGTTGAACTCCATTTCACAGTGCTAATGCAATGCACAACCATTTAAGCGTCGAAACAAGCAAAATATCTCGCAAATCGCGAAGATTTCGATTTTTTGAACGAAAAATGGCCGTAACTTCCTTCCCGTTGGAGATATTTCGACGTTTAAGCGCTCGTTGAACTCCATTTCACAGTACTAATGCAATGCACAACCATTTAAGCGTCGAAACAAGCAAAGTATCTCGCAAATCGCGAAGATTTCGATTTTTTGGACGAAAATTAGCCGTAACTTCCTTCCCGTTGGAGATATTTCGACGTATGAGCGCTCGTTGAACTAGATTTCACAGTGCTAATGCAATGCACAACCATTTCAGCGTCGATTCAGGCAAAATATCTCGCAAATCGCGAAGATTTCGATTTTTTGGACGAAAATTAGCCGTAACTTCCTTCCCGTTGGAGATATTTCGACGTATGAGCGCTCGTTGAACTAGATTTCACAGTGCTAATGCAATGCACAACCATTTCAGCGTCGTTTCAGGCAAAATATCTCGCAAATCGCGAAGATTTCGATTTTTTGGACGAAAAATAGCCGTAACTTCCTTCCCGTTGGAGATATTTCGACGTTTAAGCGCTCGTTGAACTCCATTTTACAGTGCTAATGCAATGCACAACCATTTAAGCATCGAAACAAGCAAAGTATCTCGCAAATCGCGAAGATTTCGATTTTTTGGACGAAAAATAGCCGTAACTTCCTTCCCGTTGGAGATATTTCGACGTTTAAGCGCTCGTTGAACTCCATTTCACAGTGCTAATGCAATGCACAACCATTTAAGCGTCGATACAAGCAAAATATCTCGCAAATCGCGAAGATTTCGATTTTTTGGACGAAAAATGGCCGTAACTTCCTTCCCGTTGGAGAAATTTCGACGTTTTTGCGCTCGTTGAACTCCATTTCACAGTGCTAATGCAATGCATAACCATTTAAGCGTCGAAACAAGCAAAATATCTCGCAAATCGCGAAGATTTCGATTTTTTGGACGAAAAATGGCCGTAACTTCCTTCCCGTTGGAGATATTTCGACGTTTAAGCGCTCGTTGAACTCCATTTCACAGTGCTAATGCAATGCACAACCATTTAAGCGTCGAAACAAGCAAAATATCTCGCAAATCGCGAAGATTTCGATTTTTTGAACGAAAAATGGCCGTAACTTCCTTCCCGTTGGAGATATTTCGACGTTTAAGCGCTCGTTGAACTCCATTTCACAGTGCTAATGCAATGCACAACCATTTAAGCGTCGGAACAAGCAAAGTATCTCGCAAATCGCGAAGATTTCGATTTTTTGGACGAAAATTAGCCGTAACTTCCTTCCCGTTGGAGATATTTCGACGTATGAGCGCTCGTTGAACTAGATTTCACAGTGCTAATGCAATGCACAACCATTTCAGCGTCGATTCAGGCAAAATATCTCGCAAATCGCGAAGATTTCGATTTTTTGGACGAAAATTAGCCGTAACTTCCTTCCCGTTGGAGATATTTCGACGTATGAGCGCTCGTTGAACTAGATTTCACAGTGCTAATGCAATGCACAACCATTTCAGCGTCGATTCAGGCAAAATATCTCGCAAATCGCGAAGATTTCGATTTTTTGGACGAAAAATAGCCGTAACTTCCTTCCCGTTGGAGATATTTCGACGTTTAAGCGCTCGTTGAACTCCACTTCACAGTGCTAATGCAATGCACAACCAGTTAAGCGTCGAAACAAGCAAGATATCTCGCAAATCGCGAAGATTTCGATTTTTTGGACGAAAAATGGCCGTAACTTCCTTCCCCTTGGAGATATTTCGACGTTTATGCGCTCGTTGAACTCCATTTCACAGTGCTAATGCAATCCATAACCATTTAAGCGTCGAAACAAGCAAAATATCTCGCAAATCGCGAAGATTTCGATTTTTTGGACGAAAAATGGCCGTAACTTCCTTCCCGTTGGAGATATTTCGACGTTTAAGCGCTCGTTGAACTCCATTTCACAGTGCTAATGCAATGCACAACCATTTAAGCGTCGAAACAAGCAAAATATCTCGCAAATCGCGAAGATTTCGATTTTTTGGACGAAAAATGGCCGTAACTTCCTTCCCGTTGGAGATATTTCGACGTTTAAGCGCTCGTTGAACTCCATTTCACAGTGCTAATGCAATGCACAACCATTTAAGCGTCGACACAAGCAAGATATCTCGCAAATCGCGAAGATTTCGATTTTTTGGACGAAAAATGGCCGTAACTTCCTTCCCGTTGGAGATATTTCGACGTTTAAGCGTTATATGGGATGACGTTATAACGTATTCCGTCATATGGAATACCGTTATAACGTATTAAGTTATATGGTATGACGCTATAACGTATTACGTTATATGGCATGACGTTATAACGTAATACGTTATATGGTATGACGTTGTAACGTAAATAGGTTATATGGTATGACGTTATACCGAGTTACGTTATATGGTATGACGTTATAACGTAAATATTTTATATGGTATGACGTTATACCGTATTACGTTATATGGGATGACGTTATAACGTATTACGTAATATGGGACGACGTTATAACGCATTACGTTATATGGGATGACGTTATAACGTATTTCGTCATTTGGAATACCGTTATAACGTATTAGGTTATATGGTATGACGCTATAACGTATTAGGTTATATGGCATGACGTTATAACGTAATACGTTATATGGTATGAAGTTATAACGTAAATGGGTTATATGGTACGACGTTATACCGTATTACGTTATGTGGGACGACGTTATAACGTATTGCGTTATATGGTATGACGTTATAACGTATTACGTTATATGGGATGACGTTATAACGTAATAGGTCATATGGTATGACGTTATATCGTAATACGTTATATAGGATGACGTTATAATGAATTACGTTATATGGGATGACGTTATAACGTAATTGGTTATATGGCATGACGTTATAACTTAATAGGTTATATGGTATGACGTTATACCGAATTACGTTATATGGTATGACGTTATAACGTATTACGTTATATGGGATGACGTTATAACGTAATAGGTCATATGGTATGACGTTATAACGTAATACGTTATATAGGATGACGTTATAACGTATTACGTTATATGGGATGACGTTATAACGTAATAGGTCATATGGTATAACGTTATAACTTAATAGGTTATATGGTATGACGTTATACCGAATTACGTTATATGGGATGACGTTATAACGTATTACGTTATATGGAATACCGTTATAACGTATTAGGTTATATGGTATGACGCTATAACATATTACGTTATATGGCATGACGTTATAAAGTAATACGTTATATGGTATGACGTTGTAACGTAAATAGGTTATATGGTATGACGTTATACCGTGTTACGTTATATGGTATGGCGTTATAACGTAAATAGGTTATATGGTATGACGTTATACCGTATTACGTTATATGGAATGACGTTATAACGTATTACGTAATATGGGACGACGTTATAACGCATTACGTGTATATGGGATGACGTTATAACGTATTCCGTCATATGGAATACCGTTATAACGTATTAGGTTATATGGTATGACGCTATAACATATTACGTTATATGGCATGACGTTATAAAGTAATACGTTATATGGTATGGCGTTATAACGTAAATAGGCTATATGGTATGACGTTATACCGAATTACGTTATATGGTATGACGTTATAACGTAAATGGGTTATATGGTATGACGTTATACCGTATTACGTTACGTGGGACGACATTATAACGTATTGCGTTATATGGTATGACGTTATAACGTATTACGTTATATGGGATGACGTTATAACGTAATAGGTCATATGGTATGACGTTATATCGTAATACGTTATATAGGATGACGTTGTAACGAATTACGTTATATGGGATGACGTTATAACGTAATTGGTTATATGGCATGACGTTATAACTTAATAGGTTATATGGTATGACGTTATACCGAATTACGTTATATGGTATGACGTTATAACGTATTACGTTATATGGGATGACGTTATAATGTAATAGGTTATATGGTATGACGTTATAACGTAATACGTTATATAGGATGACGTTATAACGTATTACGTTATATGGGATGACGTTATAACGTAATAGGTCATATGGTATAACGTTATAACATAATAGGTTATATGGTTTGACGTTATACCGAATTACGTTATATGGGATGACGTTATAACGTATTACGTTATATGGAATACCGTTATAACGTATTAGGTTATGTGGTATGACGCTATAACATATTACGTTATATGGCATGACGTTATAAAGTAATACGTTATATGGTATGACGTTATAACGTAAATAGGCTATATGGTATGACGTTATACCGAATTACGTTATATGGTATGACGTTATAACGTAAATAGGTTATATGGTATGACGTTATCCCGTATTACGTTATATGGGATGACGTTATAACGCATTACGTAATATGGGATGACGTTATAACGTATTACGTTATGTGGGACGACGTTATAACGTATTGCGTTATATGGGATGACTTTATAACGTATTACGTTATATGGGATGACGTTATAACGTATTACGTTATATGGGATGACGTTGTAACGTAATAGGTTATATGGTATGACGCTATACCGTATTACGTTATATGGGATGACGTTATAACGCATTACGTAATATGGGATTACGCTATAACGTATTACGTTTTGTGGGACGACGTTATAACGTATTGCGTTAAATGTGATGACGTTATAACGTATTACGTTATATGGGATGACGTTATAACGTATTACGTTATATGGGATGACGTTATAACGTATTACGTTATATGGGATGACGTTATAACGTAATAGGTTATATGTTATAACGTTATAACATATTACGTTATATGGTATGACGTTATAACGTAATAGGTTATATGGTATGACGTTATAACGTAATACGTTATATGGTATGACGTTATAACGTATTTCGTAATATGGGACGACGTTATAACGCATTACGTTATATGGGATGACGTTATAACGTATTACGTTATATGGAATACCGTTATAACGTATTAGGTTATATGGTATGACGCTATAACGTATTACGTTATATGGCATGACGTTATGACGTAATACGTTATATGGTATGACGTTATAACGTAAATGGGTTATATGGTATGACGTTATACCGTATTACGTTATGTGGGACGACGTTATAACGTATTGCGTTATATGGTATGACGTTATAACGAATTACGTTATATGCGATGACGTTATAACGTAAATGGGTTATATGGTATGACGTTATACCGTATTACGTTATGTGGGACGACGTTATAACGTATTGCGTTATATGGTATGACGCTATAACGTATTACGTTATATGGCATGACGTTATGACGTAATACGTTATATGGTATGACGTTATAACGTAAATGGGTTATATGGTATGAACTTATACCGTATTACGTTATGTGGGACGACGTTATAACGTATTGCGTTATATGGTATGACGTTATAACGTAATACGTTATATGGTATGACGTTATAACGTAAATAGGTTATATGGTATGACGTTATACCGTATTACGTTATATGGGATGTCGTTATAACGCATTACGTAATATGGGATGACGTTATAACGTATTACGTTATGTGGGACGACGTTATAACGTATTGCGTTATATGGGATGACGGTATAACGTATTACGTTATATGGGATGACGTTATAACGTATTGCGTTGTATGGGATGACGTTATAACGTAATAGGTTATATGGTATAACGTTATAACGTATTACGTTATGTGGTATGACGTTATAACGTATTACGTTATATGGTATGACATTATAACGTAATAGGTTATATGGTATGACTTTATAACGTAATACGTTATATGGTATGACGTTATAACGTAAATAGGTTATATGGTATGACGTTACACCGTATTACGTTATATGGGATGACGTTATAACGTATTACGTAATATGGGACGACGTTATAACGCATTACGTTATATGGGATGACGTTATAATGTATTCCGTCATATGGAACACCGTTATAACGTATTAAGTTATATGGTATGACGCTATAACGTATTACGTTATATGACATGACGTTATAACGTAATACGTTATATGCTATGTCGTTGTAACGTAAATAGGTTATATGGTATGACGTTATACCGAGATACGTTATATGGTATGACGTTATAACGTAAATAGGTTATATGGTATGACGTTATACCGTATTACGATATATGGGATGACGTTATAACGTATTACGTAATATGGGACGACGTTATAACGCATTACGTTATATGGGATGACGTTATAACGTATTCCGTCATATGGAATACCGTTATAACGTATTAGGTTATATGGTATGACGCTATAACGTATTAGGTTATATGGCATGACGTTATATCGTAATACGTTATATGGTATGACGTTATAACGTAAATGGGTTATATGGTATGACGTTATACCGTATTACGTTATGTGGGACGACGTTATAACGTAATGGGTTATATGGTATGACGTTATAACGTATTACGTTATATGGGATGACGTTATAACGTAATAGGTCATATGGTATGACGTTATATCGTAATACGTTATATAGGATGACGTTATAACGAATTACGTTATATGGGATGACGTTATAACGTATTACGTTATATGGAATACCGTTATAACGTATTAGGTTATGTGGTATGACGCTATAACATATTACGTTATATGGCATGACGTTATAAAGTAATACGTTATATGGTATGACGTTATAACGTAAATAGGCTATATGGTATGACGTTATACCGAATTACGTTATATGGTATGACGTTATAACGTAAATAGGTTATATGGTATGACGTTATCCCGTATTACGTTATATGGGATGACGTTATAACGCATTACGTAATATGGGATGACGTTATAACGTATTACGTTATGTGGGACGACGTTATAACGTATTGCGTTATATGGGATGACTTTATAACGTATTACGTTATATGGGATGACGTTATAACGTATTACGTTATATGGGATGACGTTGTAACGTAATAGGTTATATGGTATGACGTTATACCGTATTACGTTATATGGGATGACGTTATAACGCATTACGTAATATGGGATTACGCTATAACGTATTACGTTATGTGGGACGACGTTATAACGTATTGCGTTATATGGGATGACGTTATAACGTATTACGTTATATGGGATGACGTTATAACGTATTACGTTATATGGGATGACGTTATAACGTATTACGTTATATGGGATGACGTTATAACGTAATAGGTTATATGTTATAACGTTATAACGTATTACGTTATATGGTAAGACGTTATGACGTAATAGGTTATATGGTATGACGTTATAACGTAATACGTTATATGGTATGACGTTATAACGTATTTCGTAATATGGGACGACGTTATAACGCATTACGTTATATGGGATGACGTTATAACGTATTACGTTATATGGAATACCGTTATAACGTATTAGGTTATATGGTATGACGCTATAACGTATTACGTTATATGGCATGACGTTATGACGTAATACGTTATATGGTATGACGTTATAACGTAAATGGGTTATATGGTATGACGTTATACCGTATTACGTTATGTGGGACGACGTTATAACGTATTGCGTTATATGGTATGACGTTATAACGAATTACGTTATATGGGATGACGTTATAACGTATTCCGTCATATGGAATACCGTTATAACGTATTAAGTAATATGGTATGACGCTATAACGTATTACGTTATATGACATTACGTTATAATGTAATACGTTATATGGTATGACGTTGTAACGTAAATAGGTTATATGGTATGACGTTATACCGAGTTACGTTATATGGTATGACGTTATAACGTAAATAGGTTATATGGTATGACGTTATACCGTATTACGTTATATGGGATGACGTTATAACGTATTACGTAATATGGGACGACGTTATAACGCATTACGTTATATGGGATGACGTTATAACGTATTCCGTCATATGGAATACCGTTATAACGTATTAGGTTATATGGTATGACGCTATAACGTATTAGGTTATATGGCATGACGTTATAACGTAATACGTTATATGGTATGACGTTATAACGTAAATGGGTTATATGGTATGACGTTATACCGTATTACGTTATGTGGGACGACGTTATAACGTATTGGATTATATGGTATGACGTTATAACGTATTACGTTGTATGGGATGACGTTATAACGTAATAGGTCATATGGTATGACGTTATATCGTAATACGTTATATAGGATGACGTTATAACGAATTACTCTATATGGGATGACGTTATAACGTAATTGGTTATATGGCATGACGTTATAACTTAATATTTTATATGGTATGACGTTATACCGAATTACGTTATATGGTATGACGTTATAACGTATTACGTTATATGGGATGACGTTATAACGTAATAGGTTATATGGTATGACGTTATAACGTAATACGTTATATAGGATGACGTTATAACGTATTACGTTATATGGGATGACGTTATAACGTAATAGGTTATATGGTATAACGTTATAACTTAATAGGTTATATGGTATGACGTTATACCGAATTACGTTATATGGGATGACGTTATAACGTATTACGTTATATGGAATACCGTTATAACGTATTAGGTTATATGGTATGACGCTATAACACATTACGTTATATGGCATGACGTTATAAAGTAATACGTTATATGGTATGACGTTATAACGTAAATAGGCTATATGGTATGACGTTATACCGAATTACGTTATATGGTATGAGGTTATAACGTAAATAGGTTATATGGTATGACGTTATCCCGTATTACGTTATATGGGATGACGTTATAACGCATTACGTAATATGGGATGACCTTAGAACGTATTACGTTATGTGGGACGACGTTATAACTTATTGCGTTATATGGGATGACTTTATAACGTATTACGTTATATGGGATGACGTTATAACGTATTACGTAATATGGGACGACGTTATAACGCATTACGTTATATGGGATGACGTTATAACGTATTCCGTCATATGGAATACCGTTATAACGTATTAAGTTATATGGTATGACGCTATAACGTATTACGTTATATGGCATGACGTTATAACGTAATACGTTATATGGTATGACGTTGTAACGTAAATAGGTTATATGGTATGACGTTATACCGAGTTGCGTTATATGGTATGACGTTATAACGTAAATAGGTTATATGGTATGACGTTATACCGTATTACGTTATATGGGATGACGTTATAACGTATTACGTAATATGGGACGACGTTATAACGCATTACGTTATATGGGATGACGTTATAACGTATTCCGTCATATGGAAAACCGTTATAACGTATTAAGTTATATGGTATGACGCTATAACGTATTACGTTATATGGCATGACGTTATAACGTAATACGTTATATGGTATGACGTTGTAACGTAAATAGGTTATATGGTATGACGTTATTCCGAGTTACGTTATATGGTATGACGTTATAACGTAAATAGGTTATATGGTATGACGTTATACCGTATTACGTTATATGGGATGACGTTATAACGTATTACGTAATATGGGACGACGTTATAACGCATTACGTTATATGGGATGACGTTATAACGTATTCCGTCATATGGAATACCGTTATAACGCATTACGATATATGGGATGACGTTATAACGTATTCCGTCATATGGAATACCGTTATAACGTATTAGGTTATATGGTATGACGCTATAACGTATTAGGTAATATGGCATGACGTTACAACGTAATACGTTATATGGTATGACGTTATAACGTAAATGGGTTATATGGTATGACGTTATACCGTATTACGTTATGTGGGACGACGTTATAACGCATTACGTTATATGGGATGACGTTATAACGTATTCCGTCATATGGAATACCGTTATAACGTATTAGGTTATATGGTATGACGCTATAACGTATTAGGTTATATGGCATGACGTTATAACGAAATTGGTTATATGGTATGAAGTTAAAACGTAAATAGGTTATATGGTATGACGTTATACCGTATTACGTTATGTGGGACGACGTTATAACGTATTGCGTTATATGGTATGACGTTATAACGTATTACGCTATATGGGATGACGTTATAGCGAAATAGGTTATATGGTATGACGTTATAACGTATTACGTTATATGGTATGAAATTATAACGTATTGCGTTATATGGTATGACGTTATAACGTAAATGGGTTATATGGTATAACGTTATACCGTATTACGTTATGTGGGACGACGTTATAACGTATTGCGTTATATGGTATGACGTTATAACGTAATACGTTATATGGTATGACGTTATAACGTAAATAGGTTATATGGTATGACGTTATACCGTATTACGTTATATGGGATGTCGTTATAACGCATTACGTAATATGGGATGACGTTATAACGTATTACGTTATATGGTATGAAATTATAACGTATTGCGTTATATGGTATGACGTTATAACGTAAATGGGTTATATGGTATAACGTTATACCGTATTACGTTATGTGGGACGACGTTATAACGTATTACGTAATATGGGACGACGTTATAACGCATTACGTTATATGGGATGACGTTATAACGTATTCTGTCATATGGAATACCGTTATAACGTATTAAGTTATATGGTATGACGCTATAACGTATTACGTTATATGACATGACGTTATAACGTAATACGTTATATTTTATGACGTTGTAACGTAAATAGGTTATATGGTATGACGTTATACCGAGTTACGTTATATGGTATGACGTTATAACGTAAATAGGTTATATGGTATGACGTTATACCGTATTACGTTATATGGGATGACGTTATAACGTATTACGTAATATGGGACGACGTTATAACGCATTACGTTATATGGGATGACGTTATAACGTATTCCGTCATATGGAATACCGTTATAACGTATTAGGTTATATGGTATGAGGCTATAACGTAATAGGTTATATGGCATGACGTTATAACGTAATACGTTATATGGTATGACGTTATAACGTAAATGGGTTATATGGTATGACGTTATACCGTATTACGTTATGTAGGACGACGTTATAACGTATTGGGTTATATGGTATGACGTTATAACGTATTACGTTATATGGGATGACGTTATAACGTAATAGGTTATATGGTATGACGTTATAACGTAATACGTTATATAGGATGACGTTATAACGTATTACGTTATATGGGATGACGTTATAACGTAATAGGTTATATGGTATAACGTTATAACTTAATAGGTTATATGGTATGACGTTATACCGAATTACGTTATATGGGATGACGTTATAACGTATTACGTTATATGGAATACCGTTATAACGTATTAGGTTATATGGTATGACGCTATAACATATTACGTTATATGGCATGACGTTATAAAGTAATACGTTATATGGTATGACGTTATAACGTAAATAGGCTATATGGTATGACGTTATACCGAATTACGTTATATGGTATGACGTTATAACGTAAATAGGTTATATGGTATGACGTTATCCCGTATTACGTTATATGGGATGACGTTATAACGCATTACGTTATATGGGATGACGTTATAACGTATTACGTAATATGGGACGACGTTATAACGCATTTCGTTATATGGGATGACGTTATAACGTATTCCGTCATATGGAATACCGTTATAACGTATTAGGTTATATGGTATGACGCTATAACGTATTAGGTTATATGGCATGACGTTATACCGAGTTACGTTATATGGTATGACGTTATAACGTAAATAGGTTATATGGTATGACGTTATACCGTATTACGTTATATGGGATGACGTTATAACGTATTAGGTTATATGGTATGACGCTATAACGTATTAGGTTATATGGCATGACGTTATAACGAAATTGGTTATATGGTATGAAGTTAAAACGTAAATAGGTTATATGGTATGACGTTATACCGTATTACGTTATGTGGGACGACGTTATAACGTATTGCGTTATATGGTATGACGTTATAACGTATTACGCTATATGGGATGACGTTATAGCGAAATAGGTTATATGGTATGACGTTATAACGTATTACGTTATATGGTATGAAGTTATAACGTATTGCGTTATATGGTATGACGTTATAACGTAAATGGGTTATATGGTATGACGTTATACCGTATTACGTTATGTGGGACGACGTTATAACGTATTGCGTTATATGGTATGACGTTATAACGTAATACGTTATATGGTATGACGTTATAACGTAAATAGGTTATATGGTATGACGTTATACCGTATTACGTTATATGGGATGTCGTTATAACGCATTACGTAATATGGGATGACGTTATAACGTATTACGTTATGTGGGACGACGTTATAACGTATTGCGTTATATGGGATGACGTTATAACGTATTACGTTATATGGGATGACGTTATAACGTATTGCGTTGTATGGGATGACGTTATAACGTAATATGTTATATGGTATAACGTTATAACGTATTACGTTATGTGGTATGACGTTATAACGTATTACGTTATATGGTATGACATTATAACGTAATAGGTTATATGGTATGACTTTATAACGTAATACGTTATATGGTATGACGTTATAACGTATTACGTAATTTGGGACGACTTTATAACGCATTACGTTATATTGGATGACGTTATAACGTATTCCGTCATATGGAATACCGTTATAACGTATTAAGTTATATGGTATGACGCTATAACGTATTACGTTATATGACATGACGTTATAACGTAATACGTTATATGGTATGACGTTGTAACGTAAATAGGTTATATGGTATGACGTTATACCGAGTTACGTTATATGGTATGACGTTATAACGTAAATAGGTTATATGGTATGACGTTATACCGTATTACGTTATATGGGATGACGTTATAACGTATTACGTAATATGGGACGACGTTATAACGCATTACGTTATATGGGATGACGTTATAACGTATTCCGTCATATGGAATACCGTTATAACGTATTTGGTTATATGGTATGACGCTATAACGTATTAGGTTATATGGCATGACGTTATAACGTAATACGTTATATGGTATGACGTTATAACGTAAATGGGTTATATGGTATGACGTTATACCGTATTACGTTATATGGGATGACGTTATAACGGAATAGGTTATATGGTATGACGTTATAACGTAATACGTTATATAGGATGACGTTATAACGTATTACGTTATATGGGATGACGTTATAACGTAATAGGTTATATGGTATAACGTTATAACTTAATAGGTTATATGGTATGACGTTATACCGAATTACGTTATATGGGATGACGTTATAACGTATTACGTTATATGGAATACCGTTATAACGTATTAGGTTATATGGTATGACGCTATAGCATATTACGTTATATGGCATGACGTTATAAAGTAATACGTTATATGGTATGACGCTATAACGTATTACGTTATATGACATGACGTTATAACGTAATACGTTATATTTTATGACGTTGTAACGTAAATAGGTTATGTGGTATGACGTTATACCGAGTTACGTTATATGGTATGACGTTATAACGTAAATAGGTTATATGGTATGACGTTATACCGTATTACGTTATATGGGATGACGTTATAACGTATTACGTAATATGGGACGACGTTATAACGCATTACGTTATATGGGATGACGTTATAACGTATTCCGTCATATGGAATACCGTTATAACGTATTAGGTTATATGGTATGAGGCTATAACGTAATAGGTTATATGGCATGACGTTATAACGTAATACGTTATATGGTATGACGTTATAACGTAAATGGGTTATATGGTATGACGTTATACCGTATTACGTTATGTAGGACGACGTTATAACGTATTGGGTTATATGGTATGACGTTATAACGTATTACGTTATATGGGATGACGTTATAACGTAATAGGTTATATGGTATGACGTTATAACGTAATACGTTATATAGGATGACGTTATAACGTATTACGTTATATGGGATGACGTTATAACGTAATAGGTTATATGGTATAACGTTATAACTTAATAGGTTATATGGTATGACGTTATACCGAATTACGTTATATGGGATGACGTTATAACGTATTACGTTATATGGAATACCGTTATAACGTATTAGGTTATATGGTATGACGCTATAACATATTACGTTATATGGCATGACGTTATAAAGTAATACGTTATATGGTATGACGTTATAACGTAAATAGGCTATATGGTATGACGTTATACCGAATTACGTTATATGGTATGACGTTATAACGTAAATAGGTTATATGGTATGACGTTATCCCGTATTACGTTATATGGGATGACGTTATAACGCATTACGTTATATGGGATGACGTTATAACGTATTACGTAATATGGGACGACGTTATAACGCATTTCGTTATATGGGATGACGTTATAACGTATTCCGTCATATGGAATACCGTTATAACGTATTAGGTTATATGGTATGACGCTATAACGTATTAGGTTATATGGCATGACGTTATAACGTAATACGTTATATGGTATGACGTTGTAACGTAAATAGGTTATATGGTATGACGTTATACCGAGTTACGTTATATGGTATGACGTTATAACGTAAATAGGTTATATGGTATGACGTTATACCGTATTACGTTATATGGGATGACGTTATAACGTATTAGGTTATATGGTATGACGCTATAACGTATTAGGTTATATGGCATGACGTTATAACGAAATTGGTTATATGGTATGAAGTTAAAACGTAAATAGGTTATATGGTATGACGTTATACCGTATTACGTTATGTGGGACGACGTTATAACGTATTGCGTTATATGGTATGACGTTATAACGTATTACGCTATATGGGATGACGTTATAGCGAAATAGGTTATATGGTATGACGTTATAACGTATTACGTTATATGGTATGAAGTTATAACGTATTGCGTTATATGGTATGACGTTATAACGTAAATGGGTTATATGGTATGACGTTATACCGTATTACGTTATGTGGGACGACGTTATAACGTATTGCGTTATATGGTATGACGTTATAACGTAATACGTTATATGGTATGACGTTATAACGTAAATAGGTTATATGGTATGACGTTATACCGTATTACGTTATATGGGATGTCGTTATAACGCATTACGTAATATGGGATGACGTTATAACGTATTACGTTACGTGGGACGACGTTATAACGTATTGCGTTATATGGGATGACGTTATAACGTATTACGTTATATGGGATGACGTTATAACGTATTGCGTTGTATGGGATGACGTTATAACGTAATATGTTATATGGTATAACGTTATAACGTATTACGTTATGTGGTATGACGTTATAACGTATTACGTTATATGGTATGACATTATAACGTAATAGGTTATATGGTATGACTTTATAACGTAATACGTTATATGGTATGACGTTATAACGTATTACGTAATTTGGGACGACGTTATAACGCATTACGTTATATTGGATGACGTTATAACGTATTCCGTCATATGGAATACCGTTATAACGTATTAAGTTATATGGTATGACGCTATAACGTATTACGTTATATGACATGACGTTATAACGTAATACGTTATATGGTATGACGTTGTAACGTAAATAGGTTATATGGTATGACGTTATACCGAGTTACGTTATATGGTATGACGTTATAACGTAAATAGGTTATATGGTATGACGTTATACCGTATTACGTTATATGGGATGACGTTATAACGTATTACGTAATATGGGACGACGTTATAACGCATTACGTTATATGGGATGACGTTATAACGTATTCCGTCATATGGAATACCGTTATAACGTATTTGGTTATATGGTATGACGCTATAACGTATTAGGTTATATGGCATGACGTTATAACGTAATACGTTATATGGTATGACGTTATAACGTAAATGGGTTATATGGTATGACGTTATACCGTATTACGTTATATGGGATGACGTTATAACGTAATAGGTTATATGGTATGACGTTATAACGTAATACGTTATATAGGATGACGTTATAACGTATTACGTTATATGGGATGACGTTATAACGTAATAGGTTATATGGTATAACGTTATAACTTAATAGGTTATATGGTATGACGTTATACCGAATTACGTTATATGGGATGACGTTATAACGTATTACGTTATATGGAATACCGTTATAACGTATTAGGTTATATGGTATGACGCTATAGCATATTACGTTATATGGCATGACGTTATAAAGTAATACGTTATATGGTATGACGTTATAACGTAAATAGTCTATATGGTATGACGTTATACCGAATTACGTTATATGGTATGACGTTATAACGTAAATAGGTTATATGGTATGACGTTATCCCGTATTACGTTATATGGGATGACGTTATAACGCATTACGTAATATGGGATGACGTTATAACGTATTACGTTATGTGGGACGACGTTATAACGTATTGCGTTATATGGGATGACTTTATAACGTATTACGTTATATGGGATGACGTTATAACGTATTACGTAATATGGGACGACGTTATAACGCATTACGTTATATGGGATGACGTTATAACGTATTCTGTCATATGGAATACCGTTATAACGTATTAAGTTATATGGTATGACGCTATAACGTATTACGTTATATGGCATGACGTTATAACGTAATACGTTATATGTTATGACGTTGTAACGTAAATAGGTTATATGGTATGACGTTATACCGAGTTACGTTATATGGTATGACGTTATAACGTAAATAGGTTATAAGGTATGACGTTATACCGTATTACGTTATATGGGATGACGTTATAACGCATTACGTAATATGGGATGACGTTATAACGTATTACGTTATGTGGGACGACGTTATAACGTATTGCGTTATATGGGATGACTTTATAACGTATTACGTTATATGGGATGACGTTATAACGTATTACGTAATATGGGACGACGTTATAACGCATTACGTTATATGGGATGACGTTATAACGTATTCCGTCATATGGAATACCGTTATAACGTATTAAGTTATATGGTATGACGCTATAACGTATTACGTTATATGGCATGACGTTATAACGTAATACGTTATATGGTATGACGTTGTAACGTAAATAGGTTATATGGTATGACGTTATTCCGAGTTACGTTATATGGTATGACGTTATAACGTAAATAGGTTATATGGTATGACGTTATACCGTATTACGTTATATGGGATGACGTTATAACGTATTACGTAATATGGGACGACGTTATAACGCATTACGATATATGGGATGACGTTATAACGTATTCCGTCATATGGAATACCGTTATAACGTATTAGGTTATATGGTATGACGCTATTACGTATTAGGTTATATGGCATGACGTTACAACGTAATACGTTATATGGTATGACGTTATAACGTAAATGGGTTATATGGTATGACGTTATAACGTATTACGTTATATGGTATGAAGTTATAACGTATTGCGTTATATGGTATGACGTTATAACGTAAATGGGTTATATGGTATGACGTTATACCGTATTACGTTATGTGGGACGACGTTATAACGTATTGCGTTATATGGTATGACGTTATAACGTAATACGTTATATGGTATGACGTTATAACGTAAATAGGTTATATGGTATGACGTTATACCGTATTACGTTATATGGGATGTCGTTATAACGCATTACGTAAGATGGGATGACGTTATAACGTATTACGTTATGTGGGACGACGTTATAACGTATTGCGTTATATGGGATGACGTTATAACGTATTACGTTATATGGGATGACGTTATAACGTATTGCGTTGTATGGGATGACGTTATAACGTAATATGTTATATGGTATAACGTTATAACGTATTACGTTATGTGGTATGACGTTATAACGTATTACGTTATATGGTATGACATTATAACGTAATAGGTTATATGGTATGACTTTATAACGTAATACGTTATATGGTATGACGTTATAACGTATTACGTAATTTGGGACGACGTTATAACGCATTACGTTATATTGGATGACGTTATAACGTATTCCGTCATATGGAATACCGTTATAACGTATTAAGTTATATGGTATGACGCTATAACGAATTACGTTATATGACATGACGTTATAACGTAATACGTTATATGGTATGACGTTGTAACGTAAATAGGTTATATGGTATGACGTTATACCGAGTTACGTTATATGGTATGACGTTATAACGTAAATAGGTTATATGGTATGACGTTATACCGTATTACGTTATATGGGATGACGTTATAACGTATTACGTAATATGGGACGACGTTATAACGCATTACGTTATATGGGATGACGTTATAACGTATTCCGTCATATGGAATACCGTTATAACGTATTTGGTTATATGGTATGACGCTATAACGTATTAGGTTATATGGCATGACGTTATAACGTAATACGTTATATGGTATGACGTTATAACGTAAATGGGTTATATGGTATGACGTTATACCGTATTACGTTATATGGGATGACGTTATAACGTATTACGTTATATGGGATGACGTTATAACGTAATAGGTTATATGGTATAACGTTATAACTTAATAGGTTATATGGTATGACGTTATACCGAATTACGTTATATGGGATGACGTTATAACGTATTACGTTATATGGAATACCGTTATAACGTATTAGGTTATATGGTATGACGCTATAGCATATTACGTTATATGGCATGACGTTATAAAGTAATACGTTATACGGTATGACGTTATAACGTAAATAGGCTATATGGTATGACGTTATACCGAATTACGTTATATGGTATGACGTTATAACGTAAATAGGTTATATGGTATGACGTTATCCCGTATTACGTTATATGGGATGACGTTATAACGCATTACGTAATATGGGACGACGTTATAACGTATTACGTTATGTGGGACGACGTTATAACGTATTGCGTTATATGGGATGACTTTATAACGTATTACGTTATATGGGATGACGTTATAACGTATTACGTAATATGGGACGACGTTATAACGCATTACGTTATATGGGATGACGTTATAACGTATTCTGTCATATGGAATACCGTTATAACGTATTAAGTTATATGGTATGACGCTATAACGTATTACGTTATATGGCATGACGTTATAACGTAATACGTTATATGTTATGACGTTGTAACGTAAATAGGTTATATGGTATGACGTTATACCGAGTTACGTTATATGGTATGACGTTATAACGTAAATAGGTTATATGGTATGACGTTATACCGTATTACGTTATATGGGATGACGTTATAACGCATTACGTAATATGGGATGACGTTATAACGTATTACGTTATGTGGGACGACGTTATAACGTATTGCGTTATATGGGATGACTTTATAACGTATTACGTTATATGGGATGACGTTATAACGTATTACGTAATATGGGACGACGTTATAACGCATTACGTTATATGGGATGACGTTATAACGTATTCCGTCATATGGAATACCGTTATAACGTATTAAGTTATATGGTATGACGATATAACGTATTACGTTATATGGCATGACGTTATAACGTAATACGTTATATGGTATGACGTTGTAACGTAAATAGGTTATATGGTATGACGTTGTAACGTAAATAGGTTATATGGTATGACGTTATACAGAGTTACGTTATATGGTATGACGTTATAACGTAAATAGGTTATATGGTATGACGTTATACCGTATTACGTTATATGGGATGACGTTATAACGTATTACGTAATATGGGACGACGTTATAACGCATTACGTTATATGGGATGACGTTATAACGTATTCCGTCATATGGAATACCGTTATAACGTATTAGGTTATATGGTATGACGCTATAACGTATTAGGTTATATGGCATGACGTTATAACGTAATACGTTATATGGTATGACGTTATAACGTAAATGGGTTATATGGTATGACGTTATACCGTCTTACGTTATGTGGGACGACGTTATAACGTATTGCGTTATATGGTATGACGTTATAACGTATCACGTTATATGGGATGACGTTATAACGTATTCCGTCATATGGAAAACCGTTATAACGTATTAAGTTATATGGTATGACGCTATAACGTATTACGTTATATGGCATGACGTTATAACGTAATACGTTATATGTTATGACGTTGTAACGTAAATAGGTTATATGGTATGACGTTATACCGAGTTACGTTATATGGTATGACGTTATAACGTAAATAGGTTTTATGGTATGATGTTATACCGTATTACGTTATATGGGATTACGTTATAACGTATTACGTAATATGGGACGACGTTATAACGCATTACGTTATATGGGATGACGTTATAACGTATTCCGTCATATGGAATACCGTTATAACGTATTAGGTTATATGGTATGACGCTATAACGTATTAGGTTATATGGCATGACGTTATAACGTAATACGTTATATGGTATGACGTTATAACGTAAATAGGCTATATGGTATGACGTTATACCTAATTACGTTATATGGTATAACGTTATAACGTAAATAGGTTATATGGTATGAGGTTATACCGAGTTACGTTATATGGTATGACGTTATAACGTAAATGGGTTATATGGTATGACGTTATACCGTATTACGTTATGTGGGACGACGTTATAACGTATTGCGTTATATGGTATGACGTTATAACGTAATACGTTATATGGTATGACGTTATAACGTAAATAGGTTATATGGTATGACGTTATACCGTATTACGTTATATGGGATGACGTTATAACGTATTACGTTATGTGGGACGACGTTATAACGTATTGCGTTATATGGGGTGACGTTATAACGTATTACGTTATATGGGATGACGTTATAACGTATTGCGTTGTATGGGATGACGTTATAACGTAATAGGTTATACGGTATAACGTTATAACGTATTACGTTATGTGGTATGACGTTATAACGTATTACGTTATATGGTATGACATTATAACGTAATAGGTTATATGGTATGACTTTATAACGTAATACGTTATATGGTATGACGTTATAACGTATTACGTAATTTGGGACGACGTTATAACGCATTACGTTATATTGGATGACGTTATAACGAATTCCGTCATATGGAATACCGTTATAACGTATTAAGTTATATGGTATGACGCTATAACGTATTACGTTATATGACATGACGTTATAACGTAATACGTTATATGGTATGACGTTGTAACGTAAATAGGTTATATGGTATGACGTTATACCGAGTTACGTTATATGGTATGACGTTATAACGTAAATAGGTTATATGGTATGACGTTATACCGTATTACGTTATATGGGATGACGTTATAACGTATTACGTAATATGGGACGACGTTATAACGCATTACGTTATATGGGATGACGTTATAACGTATTCCGTCATATGGAATACCGTTATAACGTATTAGGTTATATGGTATGACGCTATAACGTATTAGGTTATATGGCATGACGTTATAACGTAATACGTTATATGGTATGACGTTATAACGTAAATGGGTTATATGGTATGTCGTTATACCGTATTACGTTATATGGGATGACGTTATAACGTAATAGGTTATATGGTATGACGTTATAACGTAATACGTTATATAGGATGACGTTATAACGTATTACGTTATATGGGATGACGTTATAACGTAATAGGTTATATGGTATAACGTTATAACTTAATAGGTTATATGGTATGACGTTATACCGAATTACGTTATATGGGATGACGTTATAACGTATTACGTTATATGGAATACCGTTATAACGTATTAGGTTATATGGTATGACGCTATAGCATATTACGTTATATGGCATGACGTTATAAAGTAATACGTTATACGGTATGACCTTATAACGTAAATAGGCTATATGGTATGACGTTATACCGAATTACGTTATATGGTATGACGTTATAACGTAAATAGGTTATATGGTATGACGTTATCCCGTATTACGTTATATGGGATGACGTTATAACGCATTACGTAATATGGGATGACGTTATAACGTATTACGTTATGTGGGACGACGTTATAACGTATTGCGTTATATGGGATGACTTTATAACGTATTACGTTATATGGGATGACGTTATAACGTATTACGTAATATGGGACGACGTTATAACGCATTACGTTATATGGGATGACGTTATAACGTATTCTGTCATATGGAATACCGTTATAACGTATTAAGTTATATGGTATGACGCTATAACGTATTACGTTATAT
This sequence comes from Bombus vancouverensis nearcticus, assembly GCF_051014615.1. Taxonomy (NCBI): domain Eukaryota; kingdom Metazoa; phylum Arthropoda; class Insecta; order Hymenoptera; family Apidae; genus Bombus; species Bombus vancouverensis. Next base: position 66,535 of record NW_027468911.1, read on the forward strand.
GGCATGACGTTATAACGTAATACGTTATATGTTATGACGTTGTAACGTAAATAGGTTATATGGTATGACGTTATACCGAGTTACGTTATATGGTATGACGTTATAACGTAAATAGGTTATATGGTATGACGTTATACCGTATTACGTTATATGGGATGACGTTATAACGTATTACGTAATATGGGACGACGTTATAACGCATTACGTTATATGGGATGACGTTATAACGTATTCCGTCATATGGAATACCGTTATAACGTATTAGGTTATATGGTATGACGCTATAACGTATTAGGTTATATGGCATGACGTTATAACGTAATACGTTATATGGTATGACGTTATAACGTAAATGGGTTATATGGTATGACGTTATACCGTCTTACGTTATGTGGGACGACGTTATAACGTATTGCGTTATATGGTATGACGTTATAACGTATCACGTTATATGGGATGACGTTATAACGTATTAAGTTATATGGTATGACGCTATAACGTATTACGTTATATGACATGACGTTATAACGTAATACGTTATATGGTATGACGTTGTAACGTAAATAGGTTATATGGTATGACGTTATACCGAGTTACGTTATATGGTATGACGTTATAACGTAAATAGGTTATATGGTATGACGTTATACCGTATTACGTTATATGGGATGACGTTATAACGTATTACGTAATATGGGACGACGTTATAACGCATTACGTTATATGGGATGACGTTATAACGTATTCCGTCATATGGAATACCGTTATAACGTATTAGGTTATATGGTATGACGCTATAACGTATTACGTAATATGGGACGACGTTATAACGCATTACGTTATATGGGATGACGTTATAACGTATTCCGTCATATGGAATACCGTTATAACGTATTAAGTTATATGGTATGACGATATAACGTATTACGTTATATGGCATGACGTTATAACGTAATACGTTATATGGTATGACGTTGTAACGTAAATAGGTTATATGGTATGACGTTGTAACGTAAATAGGTTATATGGTATGACGTTATACAGAGTTACGTTATATGGTATGACGTTATAACGTAAATAGGTTATATGGTATGACGTTATACCGTATTACGTTATATGGGATGACGTTATAACGTATTACGTAATATGGGACGACGTTATAACGCATTACGTTATATGGGATGACGTTATAACGTATTCCGTCATATGGAATACCGTTATAACGTATTAGGTTATATGGTATGACGCTATAACGTATTAGGTTATATGGCATGACGTTATAACGTAATACGTTATATGGTATGACGTTATAACGTAAATGGGTTATATGGTATGACGTTATACCGTCTTACGTTATGTGGGACGACGTTATAACGTATTGCGTTATATGGTATGACGTTATAACGTATCACGTTATATGGGATGACGTTATAACGTATTCCGTCATATGGAAAACCGTTATAACGTATTAAGTTATATGGTATGACGCTATAACGTATTACGTTATATGGCATGACGTTATAACGTAATACGTTATATGTTATGACGTTGTAACGTAAATAGGTTATATGGTATGACGTTATACCGAGTTACGTTATATGGTATGACGTTATAACGTAAATAGGTTTTATGGTATGATGTTATACCGTATTACGTTATATGGGATTACGTTATAACGTATTACGTAATATGGGACGACGTTATAACGCATTACGTTATATGGGATGACGTTATAACGTATTCCGTCATATGGAATACCGTTATAACGTATTAGGTTATATGGTATGACGCTATAACGTATTAGGTTATATGGCATGACGTTATAACGTAATACGTTATATGGTATGACGTTATAACGTAAATAGGCTATATGGTATGACGTTATACCTAATTACGTTATATGGTATAACGTTATAACGTAAATAGGTTATATGGTATGAGGTTATACCGAGTTACGTTATATGGTATGACGTTATAACGTAAATGGGTTATATGGTATGACGTTATACCGTATTACGTTATGTGGGACGACGTTATAACGTATTGCGTTATATGGTATGACGTTATAACGTAATACGTTATATGGTATGACGTTATAACGTAAATAGGTTATATGGTATGACGTTATACCGTATTACGTTATATGGGATGACGTTATAACGTATTACGTTATGTGGGACGACGTTATAACGTATTGCGTTATATGGGGTGACGTTATAACGTATTACGTTATATGGGATGACGTTATAACGTATTGCGTTGTATGGGATGACGTTATAACGTAATAGGTTATACGGTATAACGTTATAACGTATTACGTTATGTGGTATGACGTTATAACGTATTACGTTATATGGTATGACATTATAACGTAATAGGTTATATGGTATGACTTTATAACGTAATACGTTATATGGTATGACGTTATAACGTATTACGTAATTTGGGACGACGTTATAACGCATTACGTTATATTGGATGACGTTATAACGTATTCCGTCATATGGAATACCGTTATAACGTATTAAGTTATATGGTATGACGCTATAACGTATTACGTTATATGACATGACGTTATAACGTAATACGTTATATGGTATGACGTTGTAACGTAAATAGGTTATATGGTATGACGTTATACCGAGTTACGTTATATGGTATGACGTTATAACGTAAATAGGTTATATGGTATGACGTTATACCGTATTACGTTATATGGGATGACGTTATAACGTATTACGTAATATGGGACGACGTTATAACGCATTACGTTATATGGGATGACGTTATAACGTATTCCGTCATATGGAATACCGTTATAACGTATTAGGTTATATGGTATGACGCTATAACGTATTAGGTTATATGGCATGACGTTATAACGTAATACGTTATATGGTATGACGTTATAACGTAAATGGGTTATATGGTATGTCGTTATACCGTATTACGTTATATGGGATGACGTTATAACGTAATAGGTTATATGGTATGACGTTATAACGTAATACGTTATATAGGATGACGTTATAACGTATTACGTTATATGGGATGACGTTATAACGTAATAGGTTATATGGTATAACGTTATAACTTAATAGGTTATATGGTATGACGTTATACCGAATTACGTTATATGGGATGACGTTATAACGTATTACGTTATATGGAATACCGTTATAACGTATTAGGTTATATGGTATGACGCTATAGCATATTACGTTATATGGCATGACGTTATAAAGTAATACGTTATATGGTATGACGTTATAACGTAAATAGGCTATATGGTATGACGTTATACCGAATTACGTTATATGGTATGACGTTATAACGTAAATAGGTTATATGGTATGACGTTATCCCGTATTACGTTATATGGGATGACGTTATAACGCATTACGTAATATGGGATGACGTTATAACGTATTACGTTATGTGGGACGACGTTATAACGTATTGCGTTATATGGGATGACTTTATAACGTATTACGTTATATGGGATGACGTTATAACGTATTACGTAATATGGGACGACGTTATAACGCATTACGTTATATGGGATGACGTTATAACGTATTCTGTCATATGGAATACCGTTATAACGTATTAAGTTATATGGTATGACGCTATAACGTATTACGTTATATGGCATGACGTTATAACGTAATACGTTATATGTTATGACGTTGTAACGTAAATAGGTTATATGGTATGACGTTATACCGAGTTACGTTATATGGTATGACGTTATAACGTAAATAGATTATATGGTATGACGTTATACCGTATTACGTTATATGGGATGACGTTATAACGTATTACGTAATATGGGACGACGTTATAACGCATTACGTTATATGGGATGACGTTATAACGTATTCCGTCATATGGAATACCGTTATAACGTATTAAGTTATATGGTATGACGCTATAACGTATTACGTTATATGGCATGACGTTATAACGTAATACGTTATATGGTATGACGTTGTAACGTAAATAGGTTATATGGTATGACGTTGTAACGTAAATAGGTTATATGGTATGACGTTATACAGAGTTACGTTATATGGTATGACGTTATAACGTAAATAGGTTATATGGTATGACGTTATACCGTATTACGTTATATGGGATGACGTTATAACGTATTACGTAATATGGGACGACGTTATAACGCATTACGTTATATGGGATGACGTTATAACGTATTCCGTCATATGGAATACCGTTATAACGTATTAGGTTATATGGTATGACGCTATAACGTATTAGGTTATATGGCATGACGTTATAACGTAATACGTTATATGGTATGACGTTATAACGTAAATGGGTTATATGGTATGACGTTATACCGTCTTATGTTATGTGGGACGACGTTATAACGTATTGCGTTATATGGTATGACGTTATAACGTATCACGTTATATGGGATGACGTTATAACGTATTCCGTCATATGGAAAACCGTTATAACGTATTAAGTTATATGGTATGACGCTATAACGTATTACGTTATATGGCATGACGTTATAACGTAATACGTTATATGTTATGACGTTGTAACGTAAATAGGTTATATGGTATGACGTTATACCGAGTTACGTTATATGGTATGACGTTATAACGTAAATAGGTTTTATGGTATGATGTTATACCGTATTACGTTATATGGGATTACGTTATAACGTATTACGTAATATGGGACGACGTTATAACGCATTACGTTATATGGGATGACGTTATAACGTATTCCGTCATATGGAATACCGTTATAACGTATTAGGTTATATGGTATGACGCTATAACGTATTAGGTTATATGGCATGACGTTATAACGTAATACGTTATATGGTATGACGTTATAACGTAAATAGGCTATATGGTATGACGTTATACCTAATTACGTTATATGGTATAACGTTATAACGTAAATAGGTTATATGGTATGAGGTTATACCGAGTTACGTTATATGGTATGACGTTATAACGTAAATGGGTTATATGGTATGACGTTATACCGTATTACGTTATGTGGGACGACGTTATAACGTATTGCGTTATATGGTATGACGTTATAACGTAATACGTTATATGGTATGACGTTATAACGTAAATAGGTTATATGGTATGACGTTATACCGTATTACGTTATATGGGATGACGTTATAACGTATTACGTTATGTGGGACGACGTTATAACGTATTGCGTTATATGGGGTGACGTTATAACGTATTACGTTATATGGGATGACGTTATAACGTATTGCGTTGTATGGGATGACGTTATAACGTAATAGGTTATACGGTATAACGTTATAACGTATTACGTTATGTGGTATGACGTTATAACGTATTACGTTATATGGTATGACATTATAACGTAATAGGTTATATGGTATGACTTTATAACGTAATACGTTATATGGTATGACGTTATAACGTATTACGTAATTTGGGACGACGTTATAACGCATTACGTTATATTGGATGACGTTATAACGAATTCCGTCATATGGAATACCGTTATAACGTATTAAGTTATATGGTATGACGCTATAACGTATTACGTTATATGACATGACGTTATAACGTAATACGTTATATGGTATGACGTTGTAACGTAAATAGGTTATATGGTATGACGTTATACCGAGTTACGTTATATGGTATGACGTTATAACGTAAATAGGTTATATGGTATGACGTTATACCGTATTACGTTATATGGGATGACGTTATAACGTATTACGTAATATGGGACGACGTTATAACGCATTACGTTATATGGGATGACGTTATAACGTATTCCGTCATATGGAATACCGTTATAACGTATTAGGTTATATGGTATGACGCTATAACGTATTAGGTTATATGGCATGACGTTATAACGTAATACGTTATATGGTATGACGTTATAACGTAAATGGGTTATATGGTATGTCGTTATACCGTATTACGTTATATGGGATGACGTTATAACGTAATAGGTTATATGGTATGACGTTATAACGTAATACGTTATATAGGATGACGTTATAACGTATTACGTTATATGGGATGACGTTATAACGTAATAGGTTATATGGTATAACGTTATAACTTAATAGGTTATATGGTATGACGTTATACCGAATTACGTTATATGGGATGACGTTATAACGTATTACGTTATATGGAATACCGTTATAACGTATTAGGTTATATGGTATGACGCTATAGCATATTACGTTATATGGCATGACGTTATAAAGTAATACGTTATACGGTATGACCTTATAACGTAAATAGGCTATATGGTATGACGTTATACCGAATTACGTTATATGGTATGACGTTATAACGTAAATAGGTTATATGGTATGACGTTATCCCGTATTACGTTATATGGGATGACGTTATAACGCATTACGTAATATGGGATGACGTTATAACGTATTACGTTATGTGGGACGACGTTATAACGTATTGCGTTATATGGGATGACTTTATAACGTATTACGTTATATGGGATGACGTTATAACGTATTACGTAATATGGGACGACGTTATAACGCATTACGTTATATGGGATGACGTTATAACGTATTCTGTCATATGGAATACCGTTATAACGTATTAAGTTATATGGTATGACGCTATAACGTATTACGTTATATGGCATGACGTTATAACGTAATACGTTATATGTTATGACGTTGTAACGTAAATAGGTTATATGGTATGACGTTATACCGAGTTACGTTATATGGTATGACGTTATAACGTAAATAGGTTATATGGTATGACGTTATACCGTATTACGTTATATGGGATGACGTTATAACGTATTACGTAATATGGGACGACGTTATAACGCATTACGTTATATGGGATGACGTTATAACGTATTCCGTCATATGGAATACCGTTATAACGTATTAGGTTATATGGTATGACGCTATAACGTATTAGGTTATATGGCATGACGTTATAACGTAATACGTTATATGGTATGACGTTATAACGTAAATGGGTTATATGGTATGACGTTATACCGTCTTACGTTATGTGGGACGACGTTATAACGTATTGCGTTATATGGTATGACGTTATAACGTATCACGTTATATGGGATGACGTTATAACGTATTAAGTTATATGGTATGACGCTATAACGTATTACGTTATATGACATGACGTTATAACGTAATACGTTATATGGTATGACGTTGTAACGTAAATAGGTTATATGGTATGACGTTATACCGAGTTACGTTATATGGTATGACGTTATAACGTAAATAGGTTATATGGTATGACGTTATACCTTATTACGTTATATGGGATGACGTTATAACGTATTACGTAATATGGGACGACGTTATAACGCATTACGTTATATGGGATGACGTTATAACGTATTCCGTCATATGGAATACCGTTATAACGTATTAGGTTATATGGTATGACGCTATAACGTATTACGTAATATGGGACGACGTTATAACGCATTACGTTATATGGGATGACGTTATAACGTATTCCGTCATATGGAATACCGTTATAACGTATTAAGTTATATGGTATGACGATATAACGTATTACGTTATATGGCATGACGTTATAACGTAATACGTTATATGGTATGACGTTGTAACGTAAATAGGTTATATGGTATGACGTTGTAACGTAAATAGGTTATATGGTATGACGTTATACAGAGTTACGTTATATGGTATGACGTTATAACGTAAATAGGTTATATGGTATGACGTTATACCGTATTACGTTATATGGGATGACGTTATAACGTATTACGTAATATGGGACGACGTTATAACGCATTACGTTATATGGGATGACGTTATAACGTATTCCGTCATATGGAATACCGTTATAACGTATTAGGTTATATGGTATGACGCTATAACGTATTAGGTTATATGGCATGACGTTATAACGTAATACGTTATATGGTATGACGTTATAACGTAAATGGGTTATATGGTATGACGTTATACCGTCTTACGTTATGTGGGACGACGTTATAACGTATTGCGTTATATGGTATGACGTTATAACGTATCACGTTATATGGGATGACGTTATAACGTATTCCGTCATATGGAAAACCGTTATAACGTATTAAGTTATATGGTATGACGCTATAACGTATTACGTTATATGGCATGACGTTATAACGTAATACGTTATATGTTATGACGTTGTAACGTAAATAGGTTATATGGTATGACGTTATACCGAGTTACGTTATATGGTATGACGTTATAACGTAAATAGGTTTTATGGTATGATGTTATACCGTATTACGTTATATGGGATTACGTTATAACGTATTACGTAATATGGGACGACGTTATAACGCATTACGTTATATGGGATGACGTTATAACGTATTCCGTCATATGGAATACCGTTATAACGTATTAGGTTATATGGTATGACGCTATAACGTATTAGGTTATATGGCATGACGTTATAACGTAATACGTTATATGGTATGACGTTATAACGTAAATAGGCTATATGGTATGACGTTATACCTAATTACGTTATATGGTATAACGTTATAACGTAAATAGGTTATATGGTATGAGGTTATACCGAGTTACGTTATATGGTATGACGTTATAACGTAAATGGGTTATATGGTATGACGTTATACCGTATTACGTTATGTGGGACGACGTTATAACGTATTGCGTTATATGGTATGACGTTATAACGTAATACGTTATATGGTATGACGTTATAACGTAAATAGGTTATATGGTATGACGTTATACCGTATTACGTTATATGGGATGACGTTATAACGTATTACGTTATGTGGGACGACGTTATAACGTATTGCGTTATATGGGGTGACGTTATAACGTATTACGTTATATGGGATGACGTTATAACGTATTGCGTTGTATGGGATGACGTTATAACGTAATAGGTTATACGGTATAACGTTATAACGTATTACGTTATGTGGTATGACGTTATAACGTATTACGTTATATGGTATGACATTATAACGTAATAGGTTATATGGTATGACTTTATAACGTAATACGTTATATGGTATGACGTTATAACGTATTACGTAATTTGGGACGACGTTATAACGCATTACGTTATATTGGATGACGTTATAACGTATTCCGTCATATGGAATACCGTTATAACGTATTAAGTTATATGGTATGACGCTATAACGTATTACGTTATATGACATGACGTTATAACGTAATACGTTATATGGTATGACGTTGTAACGTAAATAGGTTATATGGTATGACGTTATACCGAGTTACGTTATATGGTATGACGTTATAACGTAAATAGGTTATATGGTATGACGTTATACCGTATTACGTTATATGGGATGACGTTATAACGTATTACGTAATATGGGACGACGTTATAACGCATTACGTTATATGGGATGACGTTATAACGTATTCCGTCATATGGAATACCGTTATAACGTATTAGGTTATATGGTATGACGCTATAACGTATTAGGTTATATGGCATGACGTTATAACGTAATACGTTATATGGTATGACGTTATAACGTAAATGGGTTATATGGTATGTCGTTATACCGTATTACGTTATATGGGATGACGTTATAACGTAATAGGTTATATGGTATGACGTTATAACGTAATACGTTATATAGGATGACGTTATAACGTATTACGTTATATGGGATGACGTTATAACGTAATAGGTTATATGGTATAACGTTATAACTTAATAGGTTATATGGTATGACGTTATACCGAATTACGTTATATGGGATGACGTTATAACGTATTACGTTATATGGAATACCGTTATAACGTATTAGGTTATATGGTATGACGCTATAGCATATTACGTTATATGGCATGACGTTATAAAGTAATACGTTATATGGTATGACGTTATAACGTAAATAGGCTATATGGTATGACGTTATACCGAATTACGTTATATGGTATGACGTTATAACGTAAATAGGTTATATGGTATGACGTTATCCCGTATTACGTTATATGGGATGACGTTATAACGCATTACGTAATATGGGATGACGTTATAACGTATTACGTTATGTGGGACGACGTTATAACGTATTGCGTTATATGGGATGACTTTATAACGTATTACGTTATATGGGATGACGTTATAACGTATTACGTAATATGGGACGACGTTATAACGCATTACGTTATATGGGATGACGTTATAACGTATTCTGTCATATGGAATACCGTTATAACGTATTAAGTTATATGGTATGACGCTATAACGTATTACGTTATATGGCATGACGTTATAACGTAATACGTTATATGTTATGACGTTGTAACGTAAATAGGTTATATGGTATGACGTTATACCGAGTTACGTTATATGGTATGACGTTATAACGTAAATAGATTATATGGTATGACGTTATACCGTATTACGTTATATGGGATGACGTTATAACGTATTACGTAATATGGGACGACGTTATAACGCATTACGTTATATGGGATGACGTTATAACGTATTCCGTCATATGGAATACCGTTATAACGTATTAAGTTATATGGTATGACGCTATAACGTATTACGTTATATGGCATGACGTTATAACGTAATACGTTATATGGTATGACGTTGTAACGTAAATAGGTTATATGGTATGACGTTGTAACGTAAATAGGTTATATGGTATGACGTTATACAGAGTTACGTTATATGGTATGACGTTATAACGTAAATAGGTTATATGGTATGACGTTATACCGTATTACGTTATATGGGATGACGTTATAACGTATTACGTAATATGGGACGACGTTATAACGCATTACGTTATATGGGATGACGTTATAACGTATTCCGTCATATGGAATACCGTTATAACGTATTAGGTTATATGGTATGACGCTATAACGTATTAGGTTATATGGCATGACGTTATAACGTAATACGTTATATGGTATGACGTTATAACGTAAATGGGTTATATGGTATGACGTTATACCGTCTTATGTTATGTGGGACGACGTTATAACGTATTGCGTTATATGGTATGACGTTATAACGTATCACGTTATATGGGATGACGTTATAACGTATTCCGTCATATGGAAAACCGTTATAACGTATTAAGTTATATGGTATGACGCTATAACGTATTACGTTATATGGCATGACGTTATAACGTAATACGTTATATGTTATGACGTTGTAACGTAAATAGGTTATATGGTATGACGTTATACCGAGTTACGTTATATGGTATGACGTTATAACGTAAATAGGTTATATGGTATGATGTTATACCGTATTACGTTATATGGGATGACGTTATAACGTATTACGTAATATGGGACGACGTTATAACGCATTACGTTATATGGGATGACGTTATAACGTATTCCGTTATGTGGGACGACGTTATAACGTATTACGTTATGTGGTATGACGTTATAACGTATTACGTTATATGGTATGACATTATAACGTAATAGGTTATATGGTATGACTTTATAACGTAATACGTTATATGGTATGACGTTATAACGTATTACGTAATATGGGACGACGTTATAACGCATTACGTTATATTGGATGACGTTATAACGTATTCCGTCATATGGAATACCGTTATAACGTATTAAGTTATATGGTATGACGCTATAACGTATTACGTTATATGACATGACGTTATAACGTAATACGTTATATGGTATGACGTTGTAACGTAAATAGGTTTTATGGTATGACGTTATACCGAGTTACGTTATATGGTATGACGTTATAACGTAAATAGGTTATATGGTATGACGTTATACCGTATTACGTTATATGGGATGACGTTATAACGTATTACGTAATATGGGACGACGTTATAACGCATTACGTTATATGGGATGACGTTATAACGTATTCCGTCATATGGAATACCGTTATAACGTATTAGGTTATATGGTATGACGCTATAACGTATTAGGTTATATGGCATGACGTTATAACGTAATACGTTATATGGTATGACGTTATAACGTAAATAGGCTATATGGTATGACGTTATACCGAATTACGTTATATGGTATGACGTTATAACGTAAATAGGTTATATGGTATGACGTTATACCGAGTTACGTTATATGGTATGACGTTATAACGTAAATGGGTTATATGGTATGACGTTATACTGTATTACGTTATGTGGGACGACGTTATAACGTATTGCGTAATATGGTATGACGTTATAACGTAATACGTTATATGGTATGACGTTATAACGTAAATAGGTTATATGGTATGACGTTATACCGTATTACGTTATATGGGATGTCGTTATAACGCATTACGTAATATGGGATGACGTTATAACGTATTACGTTATGTGGGACGACGTTATAACGTATTGCGTTATATGGGATGACGTTATAACGTATTACGTAATATGGGACGACGTTATAACGCATTACGTTATATGGGATGACGTTATAACGTATTCCGTCATATGGAATACCGTTATAACGTATTAGGTTATATGGTATGACGCTATAACGTATTAAGTTATATGGTATGACGCTATAACGTATTACGTTATATGACATGACGTTATAACGTAATACGTTATATGGTATGACGTTATAACGTAAATAGGTTATATGGTATGACGTTATACCGAGTTACGTTATATGGTATGACGTTATAACGTAAATGGGTTATATGGTATGACGTTATACCGTATTACGTTATGTGGGACGACGTTATAACGTATTGCGTAATATGGTATGACGTTATAACGTAAATAGGTTATATGGTATGACGTTATACCGTATTACGTTATATGGGATGACGTTATAACGTATTACGTAATATGGGACGACGTTATAACGCATTACGTTATATGGGATGACGTTATAACGTATTCCGTCATATGGAATACCGTTATAACGTATTAGGTTATATGGTATGACGCTATAACGTATTAGGTTATATGGCATGACGTTATAACGTAATACGTTATATGGTATGACGTTATAACGTAAATGGGTTATATGGTATGACGTTATACCGTATTACGTTATATGGGATGACGTTATAACGTAATAGGTTATATGGTATGACGTTATAACGTAATACGTTATATAGGATGACGTTATAACGTATTACGTTATATGGGATGACGTTATAACGTAATAGGTTATATGGTATAACGTTATAACTTAATAGGTTATATGGTATGACGTTATACCGAATTACGTTATATGGGATGACGTTATAACGTATTACGTTATATGGAATACCGTTATAACGTATTAGGTTATATGGTATGACGCTATAGCATATTACGTTATATGGCATGACGTTATAAAGTAATACGTTATATGGTATGACGTTATAACGTAAATAGGCTATATGGTATGACGTTATACCGAATTACGTTATATGGTATGACGTTATAACGTAAATAGGTTATATGGTATGACGTTAGACCGTATTACGTTATATGGGATGACGTTATAACGCATTACGTAATATGGGATGACGTTATAACGTATTACGTTATGTGGGACGACGTTATAACGTATTGCGTTATATGGGATGACTTTATAACGTATTACGTTATATGGGATGACGTTATAACGTATTACGTAATATGGGACGACGTTATAACGCATTACGTTATATGGGATGACGTTATAACGTATTCTGACATATGGAATACCGTTATAACGTATTAAGTTATATGGTATGACGCTATAACGTATTACGTTATATGGCATGACGTTATAACGTAATACGTTATATGTTATGACGTTGTAACGTAAATAGGTTATATGGTATGACGTTATACCGAGTTACGTTATATGGTATGACGTTATAACGTAAATAGATTATATGGTATGACGTTATACCGTATTACGTTATATGGGATGACGTTATAACGTATTACGTAATATGGGACGACGTTATAACGCATTACGTTATATGGGATGACGTTATAACGTATTCCGTCATATGGAATACCGTTATAACGTATTAAGTTATATGGTATGACGCTATAACGTATTACGTTATATGGCATGACGTTATAACGTAATACGTTATATGGTATGACGTTGTAACGTAAATAGGTTATATGGTATGACGTTGTAACGTAAATAGGTTATATGGTATGACGTTATACAGAGTTACGTTATATGGTATGACGTTATAACGTAAATAGGTTATATGGTATGACGTTATACCGTATTACGTTATATGGGATGACGTTATAACGTATTACGTAATATGGGACGACGTTATAACGCATTACGTTATATGGGATGACGTTATAACGTATTCCGTCATATGGAATACCGTTATAACGTATTAGGTTATATGGTATGACGCTATAACGTATTAGGTTATATGGCATGACGTTATAACGTAATACGTTATATGGTATGACGTTATAACGTAAATGGGTTATATGGTATGACGTTATACCGTCTTACGTTATGTGGGACGACGTTATAACGTATTGCGTTATATGGTATGACGTTATAACGTATCACGTTATATGGGATGACGTTATAACGTATTCCGTCATATGGAAAACCGTTATAACGTATTAAGTTATATGGTATGACGCTATAACGTATTACGTTATATGGCATGACGTTATAACGTAATACGTTATATGTTATGACGTTGTAACGTAAATAGGTTATATGGTATGACGTTATACCGAGTTACGTTATATGGTATGACGTTATAACGTAAATAGGTTATATGGTATGATGTTATACCGTATTACGTTATATGGGATGACGTTATAACGTATTACGTAATATGGGACGACGTTATAACGCATTACGTTATATGGGATGACGTTATAACGTATTCCGTTATGTGGGACGACGTTATAACGTATTGCGTTATATGGTATGACGTTATAACGTAATACGTTATATGGTATGACGTTATAACGTAAATAGGTTATATGGTATGACGTTATACCGTATTACGTTATATGGGATGACGTTATAACGTATTACGTTATGTGGGACGACGTTATAACGTATTGCGTTATATGGGATGACGTTATGACGTATTACGTTATATGGGATGACGTTATAACGTATTGCGTTGTATGGGATGACGTTATAACGTAATAGGTTATATGGTATAACGTTATAACGTATTACGTTATGTGGTATGACGTTATAACGTATTACGTTATATGGTATGACATTATAACGTAATAGGTTATATGGTATGACTTTATAACGTAATACGTTATATGGTATGACGTTATAACGTATTACGTAATATGGGACGACGTTATAACGCATTACGTTATATTGGATGACGTTATAACGTATTCCGTCATATGGAATACCGTTATAACGTATTAAGTTATATGGTATGACGCTATAACGTATTACGTTATATGACATGACGTTATAACGTAATACGTTATATGGTATGACGTTGTAACGTAAATAGGTTTTATGGTATGACGTTATACCGAGTTACGTTATATGGTATGACGTTATAACGTAAATAGGTTATATGGTATGACGTTATACCGTATTACGTTATATGGGATGACGTTATAACGTATTACGTAATATGGGACGACGTTATAACGCATTACGTTATATGGGATGACGTTATAACGTATTCCGTCATATGGAATACCGTTATAACGTATTAGGTTATATGGTATGACGCTATAACGTATTAGGTTATATGGCATGACGTTATAACGTAATACGTTATATGGTATGACGTTATAACGTAAATGGGTTATATGGTATGACGTTATACCGTCTTACGTTATGTGGGACGACGTTATAACGTATTGCGTTATATGGTATGACGTTATAACGTATCACGTTATATGGGATGACGTTATAACGTATTCCGTCATATGGAAAACCGTTATAACGTATTAAGTTATATGGTATGACGCTATAACGTATTACGTTATATGGCATGACGTTATAACGTAATACGTTATATGTTATGACGTTGTAACGTAAATAGGTTATATGGTATGACGTTATACCGAGTTACGTTATATGGTATGACGTTATAACGTAAATAGGTTATATGGTATGATGTTATACCGTATTACGTTATATGGGATGACGTTATAACGTATTACGTAATATGGGACGACGTTATAACGCATTACGTTATATGGGATGACGTTATAACGTATTCCGTTATGTGGGACGACGTTATAACGTATTGCGTTATATGGTATGACGTTATAACGTAATACGTTATATGGTATGACGTTATAACGTAAATAGGTTATATGGTATGACGTTATACCGTATTACGTTATATGGGATGACGTTATAACGTATTACGTTATGTGGGACGACGTTATAACGTATTGCGTTATATGGGATGACGTTATGACGTATTACGTTATATGGGATGACGTTATAACGTATTGCGTTGTATGGGATGACGTTATAACGTAATAGGTTATATGGTATAACGTTATAACGTATTACGTTATGTGGTATGACGTTATAACGTATTACGTTATATGGTATGACATTATAACGTAATAGGTTATATGGTATGACTTTATAACGTAATACGTTATATGGTATGACGTTATAACGTATTACGTAATATGGGACGACGTTATAACGCATTACGTTATATTGGATGACGTTATAACGTATTCCGTCATATGGAATACCGTTATAACGTATTAAGTTATATGGTATGACGCTATAACGTATTACGTTATATGACATGACGTTATAACGTAATACGTTATATGGTATGACGTTGTAACGTAAATAGGTTTTATGGTATGACGTTATACCGAGTTACGTTATATGGTATGACGTTATAACGTAAATAGGTTATATGGTATGACGTTATACCGTATTACGTTATATGGGATGACGTTATAACGTATTACGTAATATGGGACGACGTTATAACGCATTACGTTATATGGGATGACGTTATAACGTATTCCGTCATATGGAATACCGTTATAACGTATTAGGTTATATGGTATGACGCTATAACGTATTAGGTTATATGGCATGACGTTATAACGTAATACGTTATATGGTATGACGTTATAACGTAAATAGGCTATATGGTATGACGTTATACCGAATTACGTTATATGGTATGACGTTATAACGTAAATAGGTTATATGGTATGACGTTATACCGAGTTACGTTATATGGTATGACGTTATAACGTAAATGGGTTATATGGTATGACGTTATACCGTATTACGTTATGTGGGACGACGTTATAACGTATTGCGTTATATGGTATGACGTTATAACGTAATACGTTATATGGTATGACGTTATAATGTAAATAGGTTATATGGTATGACGTTATACCGTATTACGTAATATGGGATGTCGTTATAACGCATTACGTAATATGGGATGACGTTATAACGTATTACGTTATGTGGGACGACGTTATAACGTATTGCGTTATATGGGATGACGTTATAACGTATTACGTTATATGGGATGACGTTATAACGTATTGCGTTGTATGGGATGACGTTATAACGTATTGCGTTGTATGGGACGACGTTATAACGTATTGCGTTATATGGTATGACGTTATAACGTAATACGTTATATGGTATGACGTTATAACGTAAATAGGTTATATGGTATGACGTTATACCGTATTACGTTATATGGGATGTCGTTATAACGCATTACGTAATATGGGATGACGTTATAACGTATTACGTTATGTGGGACGACGTTATAACGTATTGCGTTATATGGGATGACTTTATAACGTATTACGTTATATGGGATGACGTTATAACGTATTACGTAATATGGGACGACGTTATAACGCATTACGTTATATGGGATGACGTTATAACGTATTCTGTCATATGGAATACCGTTATAACGTATTAAGTTATATGGTATGACGCTATAACGTATTACGTTATATGGCATGACGTTAGAACGTAATACGTTATATGTTATGACGTTGTAACGTAAATAGGTTATATGGTATGACGTTATACCGAGTTACGTTATATGGTATGACGTTATAACGTAAATAGATTATATGGTATGACGTTATACCGTATTACGTTATATGGGATGACGTTATAACGTATTACGTAATATGGGACGACGTTATAACGCATTACGTTATATGGGATGACGTTATAACGTATTCCGTCATATGGAATACCGTTATAACGTATTAAGTTATATGGTATGACGCTATAACGTATTACGTTATATGGCATGACGTTATAACGTAATACGTTATATGGTATGACGTTGTAACGTAAATAGGTTATATGGTATGACGTTGTAACGTAAATAGGTTATATGGTATGACGTTATACAGAGTTACGTTATATGGTATGACGTTATAACGTAAATAGGTTATATGGTATGACGTTATACCGTATTACGTTATATGGGATGACGTTATAACGTATTACGTAATATGGGACGACGTTATAACGCATTACGTTATATGGGATGACGTTATAACGTATTCCGTCATATGGAATACCGTTATAACGTATTAGGTTATATGGTATGACGCTATAACGTATTAGGTTATATGGCATGACGTTATAACGTAATACGTTATATGGTATGACGTTATAACGTAAATGGGTTATATGGTATGACGTTATACCGTCTTACGTTATGTGGGACGACGTTATAACGTATTGCGTTATATGGTATGACGTTATAACGTATCACGTTATATGGGATGACGTTATAACGTATTCCGTCATATGGAAAACCGTTATAACGTATTAAGTTATATGGTATGACGCTATAACGTATTACGTTATATGGCATGACGTTATAACGTAATACGTTATATGTTATGACGTTGTAACGTAAATAGGTTATATGGTATGACGTTATACCGAGTTACGTTATATGGTATGACGTTATAACGTAAATAGGTTATATGGTATGATGTTATACCGTATTACGTTATATGGGATGACGTTATAACGTATTACGTAATATGGGACGACGTTATAACGCATTACGTTATATGGGATGACGTTATAACGTATTCCGTTATGTGGGACGACGTTATAACGTATTGCGTTATATGGTATGACGTTATAACGTAATACGTTATATGGTATGACGTTATAACGTAAATAGGTTATATGGTATGACGTTATACCGTATTACGTTATATGGGATGACGTTATAACGTATTACGTTATGTGGGACGACGTTATAACGGATTGCGTTATATGGGATGACGTTATGACGTATTACGTTATATGGGATGACGTTATAACGTATTGCGTTGTATGGGATGACGTTATAACGTAATAGGTTATATGGTATAACGTTATAACGTATTACGTTATGTGGTATGACGTTATAACGTATTACGTTATATGGTATGACATTATAACGTAATAGGTTATATGGTATGACTTTATAACGTAATACGTTATATGGTATGACGTTATAACGTATTACGTAATATGGGACGACGTTATAACGCATTACGTTATATTGGATGACGTTATAACGTATTCCGTCATATGGAATACCGTTATAACGTATTAAGTTATATGGTATGACGCTATAACGTATTACGTTATATGACATGACGTTATAACGTAATACGTTATATGGTATGACGTTGTAACGTAAATAGGTTTTATGGTATGACGTTATACCGAGTTACGTTATATGGTATGACGTTATAACGTAAATAGGTTATATGGTATGACGTTATACCGTATTACGTTATATGGGATGACGTTATAACGTATTACGTAATATGGGACGACGTTATAACGCATTACGTTATATGGGATGACGTTATAACGTATTCCGTCATATGGAATACCGTTATAACGTATTAGGTTATATGGTATGACGCTATAACGTATTAGGTTATATGGCATGACGTTATAACGTAATACGTTATATGGTATGACGTTATAACGTAAATAGGCTATATGGTATGACGTTATACCGAATTACGTTATATGGTATGACGTTATAACGTAAATAGGTTATATGGTATGACGTTATACCGAGTTACGTTATATGGTATGACGTTATAACGTAAATGGGTTATATGGTATGACGTTATACCGTATTACGTTATGTGGGACGACGTTATAACGTATTGCGTAATATGGTATGACGTTATAACGTAATACGTTATATGGTATGACGTTATAACGTAAATAGGTTATATGGTATGACGTTATACCGTATTACGTTATATGGGATGTCGTTATAACGCATTACGTAATATGGGATGACGTTATAACGTATTACGTTATGTGGGACGACGTTATAACGTATTGCGTTATATGGGATGACGTTATAACGTATTACGTTATATGGGATGACGTTATAACGTATTGCGTTGTATGGGATGACGTTATAACGTATTGCGTTGTATGGGATGACGTTATAACGTAATAGGTTATATGGTATAACGTTATAACGTATTACGTTATATGGGATGACGTTATAACGTATTACGTAATATGGGACGACGTTATAACGCATTACGTTATATGGGATGACGTTATAACGTATTCCGTCATATGGAATACCGTTATAACGTATTAGGTTATATGGTATGACGCTATAACGTATTAGGTTATATGGCATGACGTTATAACGTAATACGTTATATGGTATGACGTTATAACGTAAATGGGTTATATGGTATGACGTTATACCGTATTACGTTATATGGGATGACGTTATAACGTAATAGGTTATATGGTATGACGTTATAACGTAATACGTTATATAGGATGACGTTATAACGTATTACGTTATATGGGATGACGTTATAACGTAATAGGTTATATGGTATAACGTTATAACTTAATAGGTTATATGGTATGACGTTATACCGAATTACGTTATATGGGATGACGTTATAACGTATTACGTTATATGGAATACCGTTATAACGTATTAGGTTATATGGTATGACGCTATAACATATTACGTTATATGGCATGACGTTATAAAGTAATACGTTATATGGTATGACGTTATAACGTAAATAGGCTATATGGTATGACGTTATACCGAATTACGTTATATGGTATGACGTTATAACGTAAATAGGTTATATGGTATGACGTTATCCCGTATTACGTTATATGGGATGACGTTATAACGCATTACGTAATATGGGATGACGTTATAACGTATTACGTTATGTGGGACGACGTTATAACGTATTGCGTTATATGGGATGACTTTATAACGTATTACGTTATATGGGATGACGTTATAACGTATTACGTAATATGGGACGACGTTATAACGCATTACGTTATATGGGATGACGTTATAACGTATTCTGTCATATGGAATACCGTTATAACGTATTAAGTTATATGGTATGACGCTATAACGTATTACGTTATATGGCATGACGTTATAACGTAATACGTTATATGTTATGACGTTGTAACGTAAATAGGTTATATGGTATGACGTTATACCGAGTTACGTTATATGGTATGACGTTATAACGTAAATAGGTTATATGGTATGACGTTATACCGTATTACGTTATATGGGATGACGTTATAATGTATTACGTAATATGGGACGACGTTATAACGCATTACGTTATATGGGATGACGTTATAACGTATTCCGTCATATGGAATACCGTTATAACGTATTAAGTTATATGGTATGACGCTATAACGTATTACGTTATATGGCATGACGTTATAACGTAATACGTTATATGGTATGACGTTGTAACGTAAATAGGTTATATGGTATGACGTTGTAACGTAAATAGGTTATATGGTATGACGTTATACAGAGTTACGTTATATGGTATGACGTTATAACGTAAATAGGTTATATGGTATGACGTTATACCGTATTACGTTATATGGGATGACGTTATAACGTATTACGTAATATGGGACGACGTTATAACGCATTACGATATATGGGATGACGTTATAACGTATTCCGTCATATGGAATACCGTTATAACGTATTAGGTTATATGGTATGACGCTATAACGTATTAGGTTATATGGCATGACGTTATAACGTAATACGTTATATGGTATGACGTTATAACGTAAATGGGTTATATGGTATGACGTTATACCGTCTTACGTTATGTGGGACGACGTTATAACGTATTGCGTTATATGGTATGACGTTATAACGTATCACGTTATATGGGATGACGTTATAACGTAATAGGTCATATGGTATGACGTTATATCGTAATACGTTATATAGGATGACGTTATAACGAATTACGTTATATGGGATGACGTTATAACGTAATTGGTTATATGGCATGACGTTATAACTTAATAGGTTATATGGTATGACGTTATACCGAATTACGTTATATGGTATGACGTTATAACGTATTACGTTATATGGGATGACGTTATAACGTAATAGGTTATATGGTATGACGTTATAACGTAATACGTTATATAGGAAGACGTTACAACGTATTACGTTATATGGGATGACGTTATAACGTAATAGGTCATATGGTATAACGTTATAACTTAATAGGTTATATGGTATGACGTTATACCGAATTACGTTATATGGGATGACGTTATAACGTATTACGTTATATGGAATACCGTTATAACGTATTAGGTTATATGGTATGACGCTATAACATATTACGTTATATGGCATGACGTTATAAAGTAATACGTTATATGGTATGACGTTATAACGTAAATAGGCTATATGGTATGACGTTATACCGAATTACGTTATATGGTATGACGTTATAACGTAAATAGGTTATATGGTATGACGTTATCCCGTATTACGTTATATGGGATGACGTTATAACGCATTACGTAATATGGGATGACGTTGTAACGTAATAGGTTATATGGTATGACGTTATACCGTATTACGTTATATGGGATGACGTTATAACGCATTACGTAATATGGGATTACGCTATAACGTATTACGTTATGTGGGACGACGTTATAACGTATTGCGTTATATGGGATGACGTTATAACGTATTACGTTATATGGGATGACGTTATAACGTATTACGTTATATGGGATGACGTTATAACGTATTACGTTATATGGGATGACGTTATAACGTATTACGTAATATGGGACGACGTTATAACGCATTACGTTATATGGGATGACGTTATAACGTATTCCGTCATATGGAATACCGTTATAACGTATTAGGTTATATGGTATGACGCTATAACGTATTAGGTTATATGGCATGACGTTATAACGTAATACGTTATATGGTATGACGTTATAACGTAAATGGGTTATATGGTATGACGTTATACCGTATTACGTTGTGTGGGACGACGTTATAACGTATTGGGTTATAAGGTATGACGTTATAACGTATTACGTTATATGGGATGACGTTATAACGTAATAGGTCATATGGTATGACGTTATATCGTAATACGTTATATAGGATGACGTTATAACGAATTACGTTATATGGGATGACGTTATAACGTAATTGGTTATATGGCATGACGTTATAACTTAATATTTTATATGGTATGACGTTATACCGAATTACGTTATATGGTATGACGTTATAACGTATTACGTTATATGGGATGACGTTATAACGTAATAGGTTATATGGTATGACGTTATAACGTAATACGTTATATAGGATGACGTTATAACGTAAATGGGTTATATGGTATGACGTTATACCGTATTACGTTATATGGGATGACGTTATAACGTAATAGGTTATATGGTATGACGTTATAACGTAATACGTTATATAGGATGACGTTATAACGTATTACGTTATATGGGATGACGTTATAACGTAATAGGTTATATGGTATAACGTTATAACTTAATAGGTTATATGGTATGACGTTATACCGAATTACGTTATATGGGATGACGTTATAACGTATTACGTTATATGGAATACCGTTATAACGTATTAGGTTATATGGTATGACGCTATAACATATTACGTTATATGGCATGACGTTATAAAGTAATACGTTATATGGTATGACGTTATAACGTAAATAGGCTATATGGTATGACGTTATACCGAATTACGTTATATGGTATGACGTTATAACGTAAATAGGTTATATGGTATGACGTTATCCCGTATTACGTTATATGGGATGACGTTATAACGCATTACGTAATATGGGATGACGTTATAACGTATTACGTTATGTGGGACGACGTTATAACGTATTGCGTTATATGGGATGACTTTATAACGTATTACGTTATATGGGATGACGTTATAACGTATTACGTAATATGGGACGACGTTATAACGCATTACGTTATATGGGATGACGTTATAACGTATTCTGTCATATGGAATACCGTTATAACGTATTAAGTTATATGGTATGACGCTATAACGTATTACGTTATATGGCATGACGTTATAACGTAATACGTTATATGTTATGACGTTGTAACGTAAATAGGTTATATGGTATGACGTTATACCGAGTTACGTTATATGGTATGACGTTATAACGTAAATAGGTTATATGGTATGACGTTATACCGTATTACGTTATATGGGATGACGTTATAATGTATTACGTAATATGGGACGACGTTATAACGCATTACGTTATATGGGATGACGTTATAACGTATTCCGTCATATGGAATACCGTTATAACGTATTAAGTTATATGGTATGACGCTATAACGTATTACGTTATATGGCATGACGTTATAACGTAATACGTTATATGGTATGACGTTGTAACGTAAATAGGTTATATGGTATGACGTTGTAACGTAAATAGGTTATATGGTATGACGTTATACAGAGTTACGTTATATGGTATGACGTTATAACGTAAATAGGTTATATGGTATGACGTTATACCGTATTACGTTATATGGGATGACGTTATAACGTATTACGTAATATGGGACGACGTTATAACGCATTACGTTATATGGGATGACGTTATAACGTATTCCGTCATATGGAATACCGTTATAACGTATTAGGTTATATGGTATGACGCTATAACGTATTAGGTTATATGGCATGACGTTATAACGTAATACGTTATATGGTATGACGTTATAACGTAAATGGGTTATATGGTATGACGTTATACCGTCTTACGTTATGTGGGACGACGTTATAACGTATTGCGTTATATGGTATGACGTTATAACGTATCACGTTATATGGGATGACGTTATAACGTAATAGGTCATATGGTATGACGTTATATCGTAATACGTTATATAGGATGACGTTATAACGAATTACGTTATATGGGATGACGTTATAACGTAATTGGTTATATGGCATGACGTTATAACTTAATAGGTTATATGGTATGACGTTATACCGAATTACGTTATATGGTATGACGTTATAACGTATTACGTTATATGGGATGACGTTATAACGTAATAGGTTATATGGTATGACGTTATAACGTAATACGTTATATAGGAAGACGTTACAACGTATTACGTTATATGGGATGACGTTATAACGTAATAGGTCATATGGTATAACGTTATAACTTAATAGGTTATATGGTATGACGTTATACCGAATTACGTTATATGGGATGACGTTATAACGTATTACGTTATATGGAATACCGTTATAACGTATTAGGTTATATGGTATGACGCTATAACATATTACGTTATATGGCATGACGTTATAAAGTAATACGTTATATGGTATGACGTTATAACGTAAATAGGCTATATGGTATGACGTTATACCGAATTACGTTATATGGTATGACGTTATAACGTAAATAGGTTATATGGTATGACGTTATCCCGTATTACGTTATATGGGATGACGTTATAACGCATTACGTAATATGGGATGACGTTGTAACGTAATAGGTTATATGGTATGACGTTATACCGTATTACGTTATATGGGATGACGTTATAACGCATTACGTAATATGGGATTACGCTATAACGTATTACGTTATGTGGGACGACGTTATAACGTATTGCGTTATATGGGATGACGTTATAACGTATTACGTTATATGGGATGACGTTATAACGTATTACGTTATATGGGATGACGTTATAACGTATTACGTTATATGGGATGACGTTATAACGTATTACGTAATATGGGACGACGTTATAACGCATTACGTTATATGGGATGACGTTATAACGTATTCCGTCATATGGAATACCGTTATAACGTATTAGGTTATATGGTATGACGCTATAACGTATTAGGTTATATGGCATGACGTTATAACGTAATACGTTATATGGTATGACGTTATAACGTAAATGGGTTATATGGTATGACGTTATACCGTATTACGTTATGTGGGACGACGTTATAACGTATTGGGTTATAAGGTATGACGTTATAACGTATTACGTTATATGGGATGACGTTATAACGTAATAGGTCATATGGTATGACGTTATATCGTAATACGTTATATAGGATGACGTTATAACGAATTACGTTATATGGGATGACGTTATAACGTAATTGGTTATATGGCATGACGTTATAACTTAATATTTTATATGGTATGACGTTATACCGAATTACGTTATATGGTATGACGTTATAACGTATTACGTTATATGGGATGACGTTATAACGTAATAGGTTATATGGTATGACGTTATAACGTAATACGTTATATAGGATGACGTTATAACGTATTACGTTATATGGGATGACGTTATAACGTAATAGGTTATATGGTATAACGTTATAACTAAATAGGTTATATGGTATGACGTTATACCGAATTACGTTATATGGGATGACGTTATAACGTATTACGTTATATGGAATACCGTTATAACGTATTAGATTATATGGTATGACGCTATAACGTATTAGGTTATATGGCATGACGTTATAACGTAATACGTTATATGGTATGACGTTATAACGTAAATGGGTTATATGGTATGACGTTATACCGTATTACGTTATATGGGATGACGTTATAACGTAATAGGTTATATGGTATGACGTTATAACGTAATACGTTATATAGGATGACGTTATAACGTATTACGTTATATGGGATGACGTTATAACGTAATAGGTTATATGGTATAACGTTATAACTTAATAGGTTATATGGTATGACGTTATACCGAATTACGTTATATGGGATGACGTTATAACGTATTACGTTATATGGAATACCGTTATAACGTATTAGGTTATATGGTATGACGCTATAACATATTACGTTATATGGCATGACGTTATAAAGTAATACGTTATATGGTATGACGTTATAACGTAAATAGGCTATATGGTATGACGTTATACCGAATTACGTTATATGGTATGACGTTATAACGTAAATAGGTTATATGGTATGACGTTATCCCGTATTACGTTATATGGGATGACGTTATAACGCATTACGTAATATGGGATGACGTTATAACGTATTACGTTATGTGGGACGACGTTATAACGTATTGCGTTATATGGGATGACTTTATAACGTATTACGTTATATGGGATGACGTTATAACGTATTACGTAATATGGGACGACGTTATAACGCATTACGTTATATGGGATGACGTTATAACGTATTCTGTCATATGGAATACCGTTATAACGTATTAAGTTATATGGTATGACGCTATAACGTATTACGTTATATGGCATGACGTTATAACGTAATACGTTATATGTTATGACGTTGTAACGTAAATAGGTTATATGGTATGACGTTATACCGAGTTACGTTATATGGTATGACGTTATAACGTAAATAGGTTATATGGTATGACGTTATACCGTATTACGTTATATGGGATGACGTTATAACGTATTACGTAATATGGGACGACGTTATAACGCATTACGTTATATGGGATGACGTTATAACGTATTCCGTCATATGGAATACCGTTATAACGTATTAAGTTATATGGTATGACGCTATAACGTATTACGTTATATGGCATGACGTTATAACGTAATACGTTATATGGTATGACGTTGTAACGTAAATAGGTTATATGGTATGACGTTGTAACGTAAATAGGTTATATGGTATGACGTTATACAGAGTTACGTTATATGGTATGACGTTATAACGTAAATAGGTTATATGGTATGACGTTATACCGTATTACGTTATATGGGATGACGTTATAACGTATTACGTAATATGGGACGACGTTATAACGCATTACGTTATATGGGATGACGTTATAACGTATTCCGTCATATGGAATACCGTTATAACGTATTAGGTTATATGGTATGACGCTATAACGTATTAGGTTATATGGCATGACGTTATAACGTAATACGTTATATGGTATGACGTTATAACGTAAATGGGTTATATGGTATGACGTTATACCGTCTTACGTTATGTGGGACGACGTTATAACGTATTGCGTTATATGGTATGACGTTATAACGTATCACGTTATATGGGATGACGTTATAACGTAATAGGTCATATGGTATGACGGTATATCGTAATACGTTATATAGGATGACGTTATAACGAATTACGTTATATGGGATGACGTTATAACGTAATTGGTTATATGGCATGACGTTATAACTTAATAGGTTATATGGTATGACGTTATACCGAATTACGTTATATGGTATGACGTTATAACGTATTACGTTATATGGGATGACGTTATAACGTAATAGGTTATATGGTATGACGTTATAACGTAATACGTTATATAGGAAGACGTTACAACGTATTACGTTATATGGGATGACGTTATAAAGTAATACGTTATATGGTATGACGTTATAACGTAAATAGGCTATATGGTATGACGTTATACCGAATTACGTTATATGGTATGACGTTATAACGTAAATAGGTTATATGGTATGACGTTATACAGAGTTACGTTATATGGTATAACGTTATAACTTAATAGGTTATATGGTATGACGTTATACCGAATTACGTTATATGGGATGACGTTATAACGTATTACGTTATACGGAATACCGTTATAACGTATTAGGTTATATGGTATGACGCTATAACATATTACGTTATATGGCATGACGTTATAAAGTAATACGTTATATGGTATGACGTTATAACGTAAATAGGCTATATGGTATGACGTTATACCGAATTACGTTATATGGTATGACGTTATAACGTAAATAGGTTATATGGTATGACGTTATCCCGTATTACGTTATATGGGATGACGTTATAACGCATTACGTAATATGGGATGACGTTATAACGTATTACGTTATGTGGGACGACGTTATAACGTATTGCGTTATATGGGATGACTTTATAACGTATTACGTTATATGGGATGACGTTATAACGTATTACGTAATATGGGACGACGTTATAACGCATTACGTTATATGGGATGACGTTATAACGTATTCTGTCATATGGAATACCGTTATAACGTATTAAGTTATATGGTATGACGCTATAACGTATTACGTTATATGGCATGACGTTATAACGTAATACGTTATATGTTATGACGTTGTAACGTAAATAGGTTATATGGTATGACGTTATACCGAGTTACGTTATATGGTATGACGTTATAACGTAAATAGGTTATATGGTATGACGTTATACCGTATTACGTTATATGGGATGACGTTATAACGTATTACGTAATATGGGACGACGTTATAACGCATTACTTTATATGGGATGACGTTATAACGTATTCCGTCATATGGAATACCGTTATAACGTATTAAGTTATATGGTATGACGCTATAACGTATTACGTTATATGGCATGACGTTATAACGTAATACGTTATATGGTATGACGTTGTAACGTAAATAGGTTATATGGTATGACGTTGTAACGTAAATAGGTTATATGGTATGACGTTATACAGAGTTACGTTATATGGTATGACGTTATAACGTAAATAGGTTATATGGTATGACGTTATACCGTATTACGTTATATGGGATGACGTTATAACGTATTACGTAATATGGGACGACGTTATAACGCATTACGTTATATGGGATGACGTTATAACGTATTCCGTCATATGGAATACCGTTATAACGTATTAGGTTATATGGTATGACGCTATAACGTATTAGGTTATATGGCATGACGTTATAACGTAATACGTTATATGGTATGACGTTATAACGTAAATGGGTTATATGGTATGACGTTATACCGTCTTACGTTATGTGGGACGACGTTATAACGTATTGCGTTATATGGTATGACGTTATAACGTATCACGTTATATGGGATGACGTTATAACGTAATAGGTCATATGGTATGACGTTATATCGTAATACGTTATATAGGATGACGCTATAACGAATTACGTTATATGGGATGACGTTATAACGTAATTGGTTATATGGCATGACGTTATAACTTAATAGGTTATATGGTATGACGTTATACCGAATTACGTTATATGGTATGACGTTATAACGTATTACGTTATATGGGATGACGTTATAACGTAATAGGTTATATGGTATGACGTTATAACGTAATACGTTATATAGGAAGACGTTACAACGTATTACGTTATATGGGATGACGTTATAAAGTAATACGTTATATGGTATGACGTTATAACGTAAATAGGCTATATGGTATGACGTTATACCGAATTACGTTATATGGTATGACGTTATAACGTAAATAGGTTATATGGTATGACGTTATACAGAGTTACGTTATATGGTATAACGTTATAACTTAATAGGTTATATGGTATGACGTTATACCGAATTACGTTATATGGGATGACGTTATAACGTATTACGTTATATGGAATACCGTTATAACGTATTAGGTTATATGGTATGACGCTATAACATATTACGTTATATGGCATGACGTTATAAAGTAATACGTTATATGGTATGACGTTATAACGTAAATAGGCTATATGGTATGACGTTATACCGAATTACGTTATATGGTATGACGTTATAACGTAAATAGGTTATATGGTATGACGTTATCCCGTATTACGTTATATGGGATGACGTTATAACGCATTACGTAATATGGGATGACGTTATAACGTATTACGTTATGTGGGACGACGTTATAACGTATTGCGTTATATGGGATGACTTTATAACGTATTACGTTATATGGGATGACGTTATAACGTATTACGTTATATGGGATGACGTTGTAACGTAATAGGTTATATGGTATGACGTTATACCGTATTACGTTATATGGGATGACGTTATAACGCATTACGTAATATGGGATTACGCTATAACGTATTACGTTATGTGGGACGACGTTATAACGTATTGCGTTATATGGGATGACGTTATAACGTATTACGTTATATGGGATGACGTTATAACGTATTACGTTATATGGGATGACGTTATAACGTATTACGTTATATGGGATGACGTTATAACGTATTACGTAATATGGGACGACGTTATAACGCATTACGTTATATGGGATGACGTTATAACGTATTCCGTCATATGGAATACCGTTATAACGTATTAGGTTATATGGTATGACGCTATAACGTATTAGGTTATATGGCATGACGTTATAACGTAATACGTTATATGGTATGACGTTATAACGTAAATGGGTTATATGGTATGACGTTATACCGTATTACGTTATGTGGGACGACGTTATAACGTATTGGGTTATATGGTATGACGTTATAACGTATTACGTTATATGGGATGACGTTATAACGTAATAGGTCATATGGTATGACGTTATATCGTAATACGTTATATAGGATGACGTTATAACGAATTACGTTATATGGGATGACGTTATAACGTAATTGGTTATATGGCATGACGTTATAACTTAATATTTTATATGGTATGACGTTATACCGAATTACGTTATATGGTATGACGTTATAACGTATTACGTTATATGGGATGACTTTATAACGTAATAGGTTATATGGTATGACGTTATAACGTAATACGTTATATAGGATGACGTTATAACGTATTACGTTATATGGGATGACGTTTTAACGTAATAGGTTATATGGTATAACGTTATAACTAAATAGGTTATATGGTATGACGTTATACCGAATTACGTTATATGGGATGACGTTATAACGTATTACGTTATATGGAATACCGTTATAACGTATTAGATTATATGGTATGACGCTATAACGTATTAGGTTATATGGCATGACGTTATAACGTAATACGTTATATGGTATGACGTTATAACGTAAATGGGTTATATGGTATGACGTTATACCGTATTACGTTATGTGGGACGACGTTATAACGTATTGCGTTATATGGTATGACGTTATAACGTATTACGTTATATGGTATGACGTTATAACGTAAATAGGCTATATGGTATGACGTTATACCGAATTACGTTATATGGTATGACGTTATAACGTAAATAGGTTATATGGTATGGCGTTATCCCGTATTACGTTATATGGGATGACGTTATAACGCATTACGTAATATGGGATGACGTTATAACGTATTACGTTATGTGGGACGACGTTATAACGTATTGCGTTATATGGGATGACTTTATAACGTATTACGTTATATGGGATGACGTTATAACGTATTACGTTATATGGGATGACGTTGTAACGTAATAGGTTATATGGTATGACGTTATACCGTATTACGTTATATGGGATGACGTTATAACGTCATAGGTCATATGGTATAACGTTATAACTTAATAGGTTATATGGTATGACGTTATACCGAATTACGTTATATGGGATGACGTTATAACGTATTACGTTATATGGGATGACGTTATAACGTAATAGGTCATATGGTATAACGTTATAACTTAATAGGTTATATGGTATGACGTTATACCGAATTACGTTATATGGGATGACGTTATAACGTATTACGTTATATGGAATACCGTTATAACGTATTAGGTTATATGGTATGACGCTATAACATATTACGTTATATGGCATGACGTTATAAAGTAATACGTTATACGGTATGACGTTATAACGTAAATAGGCTATATGGTATGACGTTATACCGAATTACGTTATATGGTATGACGTTATAACGTAAATAGGTTATATGGTATGACGTTATCCCGTATTACGTTATATGGGATGACGTTATAACGCATTACGTAATATGGGATGACCTTATAACGTATTACGTTATGTGGGACGACGTTATAACTTATTGCGTTATATGGGATGACTTTATAACGTATTACGTTATATGGGATGACGTTATAACGTATTACGTAATATGGGACGACGTTATAACGCATTACGTTATATGGGACGACGTTATAACGTATTCCGTCATATGGAATACAGTTATAACGTATTAAGTTATATGGTATGACGCTATAACGTATTACGTTATATGGCATGACGTTATAACGTAATACGTTATATGGTATGACGTTGTAACGTAAATAGGTTATATGGTATGACGTTATACCGAGTTACGTTATATGGTATGACGTTATAACGTAAATAGGTTATATGGTATGACGTTATACCGTATTACGTTATATGGGATGACGTTATAACGTATTACGTAATATGGGACGACGTTATAACGCATTACGTTTTATGGGATGACGTTATAACGTATTCCGTCATATGGAATACCGTTATAACGTATTAGGTTATATGGTATGACGCTATAACGTATTAGGTTATATGGCATGACGTTATAACGTAATACGTTATATGGTATGACGTTATAACGTAAATAGGCTATATGGTATGACGTTATACCGAATTACGTTATATGGTATGACGTTATAACGTAAATAGGTTATATGGTATGAGGTTATACCGAGTTACGTTATATGGTATGACGTTATAACGTAAATGGGTTATATGGTATGACGTTATACCGTATTACGTTATGTGGGACGACGTTATAACGTATTGCGTTATATGGTATGACGCTATAACGTATTAGGTTATATGGCATGACGTTATACCGAGTTACGTTATATGTTATGACGTTATAACGTAAATAGGTTATATGGTATGACGTTATACCGTATTACGTTATATGGGATGACGTTATAACGTATTACGTAATATGCTACGACGTTATAACGCATTACGTTATATGGGATGACGTTATAACGTATTCCGTCATATGGAATACCGTTATAACGTATTAGGTTATATGGTATGACGTTATACCGTATTACGTTATATGGGATGACGTTATAACGTAATAGGTTATATGGTATGACGTTATAACGTAATACGTTATATAGGATGACGTTATAACGTATTACGTTATATGGGATGACGTTATAACGTAATAGGTTATATGGTATAACGTTATAACTTAATAGGTTATATGGTATGACGTTATACCGAATTACGTTATATGGGATGACGCTATAACGTATTACGTTATATGGAATACCGTTATAACGTATTAGGTTATATGGTATGACGCTATAACATATTACGTTATATGGCATGACGTTATAAAGTAATACGTTATATGGTATGACGTTATAACGTAAATAGGCTATATGGTATGACGTTATACCGAATTACGTTATATGGTATGACGTTATAACGTAAATAGGTTATATGGTATGACGTTATCCCGTATTACGTTATATGGGATGACGTTATAACGCATTACGTAATATGGGATGACGTTATAACGTATTACGTTATGTGGGACGACGTTATAACGTATTGCGTTATATGGGATGACTTTATAACGTATTACGTTATATGGGATGACGTTATAACGTATTACGTAATATGGGACGACGTTATAACGCATTACGTTATATGGGATGACGTTATAACGTATTCCGTCATATGGAATACCGTTATAACGTATTAAGTTATATGGTATGACGCTATAACGTATTACGTTATATGGCATGACGTTATAACGTAATACGTTATATGTTGTGACGTTGTAACGTAAATAGGTTATATGGTATGACGTTATACCGAGTTACGTTATATGGTATGACGTTATAACGTAAATAGGTTATATGGTATGACGTTATACCGTATTACGTTATATGGGATGACGTTGTAACGTATTACGTAATATGGGACGACGTTATAACGCATTACGTTATATGGGATGACGTTATAACGTATTCCGTCATATGGAATACCGTTATAACGTATTAAGTTATATGGTATGACGCTATAACGTATTACGTTATATGGCATGACGTTATAACGTAATACGTTATATGGTATGACGTTGTAACGTAAATAGGTAATATGGTATGACGTTATACAGAGTTACGTTATATGGTATGACGTTATAACGTAAATAGGTTATATGGTATGACGTTATACCGTATTACGTTATATGGGATGACGTTATAACGTATTACGTAATAAGGGACGACGTTATAACGCATTACGTTATATGCGATGACGTTATAACGTATTCCGTCATATGGAATACCGTTATAACGTATTAGGTTATATGGTATGACGCTATAACGTATTAGGTTATATGGCATGACGTTATAACGTAATACCTTATATGGTATGACGTTATAACGTAAATGGGTTATATGGTATGACGTTATACCGTCTTTCGTTATGTGGGACGACGTTATAACGTATTGCGTTATATGGTATGACGTTATAACGTATTACGTTATATGGGATGACGTTATAACGTAATAGGTCATATGGTATGACGTTATATCGTAATACGTTATATAGGATGACGTTATAACGAATTACGTTATATGGGATGACGTTATAACGTAATTGGTTATATGGCATGACGTTATAACGTATTACGTTATATGGGATGACGTTATAACGTAATAGGTTATATGGTATAACGTTATAACTTAATAGGTTATATGGTATGACGTTATACCGAATTACGTTATATGGGATGACGCTATAACGTATTACGTTATATGGAATACCGTTATAACGTATTAGGTTATATGGTATGACGCTATAACATATTACGTTATATGGCATGACGTTATAAAGTAATACGTTATATGGTATGACGTTATAACGTAAATAGGCTATAAGGTATGACGTTATACCGAATTACGTTATATGGTATGACGTTATAACGTAAATAGGTTATATGGTATGACGTTATCCCGTATTACGTTATATGGGATGACGTTATAACGCATTACGTAATATGGGATGACGTTATAACGTATTACGTTATGTGGGACGACGTTATAACGTATTGCGTTATATGGGATGACTTTATAACGTATTACGTTATATGGGATGACGCTATAACGTATTAGGTTATATGGCATGACGTTATAACGTAATACGTTATATGGTATGACGTTATAACGTAAATAGGCTATATGGTATGACGTTATACCGAATTACGTTATATGGTATGACGTTATAACGTAAATAGGTTATATGGTATGACGTTATACCGAGTTACGTTATATGGTATGACGTTATAACGTAAATGGATTATATGGTATGACGTTATACCGTATTACGTTATGTGGGACGACGTTATAACGTATTACGTTATATGGGATGACGTTATAACGTAATAGGTCATATGGTATGACGTTATATCGTAATACGTTATATAGGATGACGTTATAACGAATTACGTTATATGGGATGACGTTATAACGTAATTGGTTATATGGCATGACGTTATAACGTATTACGTTATATGGGATGACGTTATAACGTAATAGGTTATATGGTATAACGTTATAACTTAATAGGTTGTATGGTATGACGTTATACCGAATTACGTTATATGGGATGACGCTATAACGTATTACGTTATATGGAATACCGTTATAACGTATTAGGTTATATGGTATGACGCTATAACATATTACGTTATATGGCATGACGTTATAAAGTAATACGTTATATGGTATGACGTTATAACGTAAATAGGCTATATGGTATGACGTTATACCGAATTACGTTATATGGTATGACGTTATAACGTAAATAGGTTATATGGTATGACGTTATCCCGTATTACGTTATATGGGATGACGTTATAACGCATTACGTAATATGGGATGACGTTATAACGTATTACGTTATGTGGGACGACGTTATAACGTATTGCGTTATATGGGATGACTTTATAACGTATTACGTTATATGGGATGACGTTATAACGTATTACGTAATATGGGACGACGTTATAACGCATTACGTTATATGGGATGACGTTATAACGTATTCCGTCATATGGAATACCGTTATAACGTATTAAGTTATATGGTATGACGCTATAACGTATTACGTTATATGGCATGACGTTATAACGTAATACGTTATATGTTATGACGTTGTAACGTAAATAGGTTATATGGTATGACGTTATACCGAGTTACGTTATATGGTATGACGTTATAACGTAAATAGGTTATATGGTATGACGTTATACCGTATTACGTTATATGGGATGACGTTATAACGTATTACGTAATATGGGACGACGTTATAACGCATTACGTTATATGGGATGACGTTATAACGTATTCCGTCATATGGAATACCGTTATAACGTATTAAGTTTTATGGTATGACGCTATAACGTATTACGTTATATGGCATGACGTTATAACGTAATACGTTATATGGTATGACGTTGTAACGTAAATAGGTTATATGGTATGACGTTATACAGAGTTACGTTATATGGTATGACGTTATAACGTAAATAGGTTATATGGTATGACGTTATACCGTATTACGTTATATGGGATGACGTTATAACGTATTACGTAATATGGGACGACGTTATAACGCATTACGTTATATGGGATGACGTTATAACGTATTCCGTCATATGGAATACCGTTATAACGTATTAAGTTATATGGTATGACGCTATAACGTATTACGTTATATGGCATGACGTTATAACGTAATACGTTATATGGTATGACGTTGTAACGTAAATAGGTTATATGGTATGACGTTATACCTAGTTACGTTATATGGTATGACGTTATAACGTAAATAGGTTATATGGTATGACGTTATACCGTATTACGTTATATGGGATGACGTTATAACGTATTACGTAATATGGGACGACGTTATAACGCATTACGTTATATGGGATGACGTTATAACGTATTCCGTCATATGGAAAACCGTTATAACGTATTAAGTTATATGGTATGACGCTATAACGTATTACGTTATATGGCATGACGTTATAACGTAATACGTTATATGTTATGACGTTGTAACGTAAATAGGTTATATGGTATGACGTTATACCGAGTTACGTTATATGGTATGACGTTATAACGTAAATAGGTTATATGGTATGACGTTATACCGTATTACGTTATATGGGATGACGTTATAACGTATTACGTAATATGGGACGACGTTATAACGCATTACGTTATATGGGATGACGTTATAACGTATTCCGTCATATGGAATACCGTTATAACGTATTAGGTTATATGGTATGACGCTATAACGTATTAGGTTATATGGCATGACGTTATAACGTAATACGTTATATGGTATGACGTTATAACGTAAATAGGCTATATGGTATGACGTTATACCGAATTACGTTATATGGTATGACGTTATAACGTAAATAGGTTATATGGTATGAGGTTATACCGAGTTACGTTATATGGTATGACGTTATAACGTAAATGGGTTATATGGTATGACGTTATACCGTATTACGTTATGTGGGACGACGTTATAACGTATTGCGTTATATGGTATGACGTTATAACGTAATACGTTATATGGTATGACGTTATAACGTAAATAGGTTATATGGTATGACGTTATACCGTATTACGTTATATGGGATGTCGTTATAACGCATTACGTAATATGGGATGACGTTATAACGTATTACGTTATGTGGGACGACGTTATAACGTATTGCGTTATATGGGATGACGTTATGACGTATTACGTTATATGGGATGACGTTATAACGTATTGCGTTGTATGGGATGACGTTATAACGTAATAGGTTATATGGTATAACGTTATAACGTATTACGTTATGTGGTATTACGTTGTAACGTATTACGTTATATGGTATGACATTATAACGTAATAGGTTATATGGTATGACTTTATAACGTAATACGTTATATGGTATGACGTTATAACGTATTACGTAATATGGGACGACGTTATAACGCATTACGTTATATGCGATGACGTTATAACGTATTCCGTCATATGGAATACCGTTATAACGTATTAGGTTATATGGTATGACGCTATAACGTATTAGGTTATATGGCATGACGTTATAACGTAATACGTTATATGGTATGACGTTATAACGTAAATGGGTTATATGGTATGACGTTATACCGTCTTACGTTATGTGGGACGACGTTATAACGTATTGCGTTATATGGTATGACGTTATAACGTATTACGTTATATGGGATGACGTTATAACATAATAGGTCATATGGTATGACGTTATATCGTAATACGTTATATAGGATGACGTTATAACGAATTACGTTATATGGGATGACGTTATAACGTAATTGGTTATATGGCATGACGTTATAACTTAATAGGTTATATGGTATGACGTTATAACGCATTACGTAATATGGGATGACGTTATAACGTATTACGTTATGTGGGACGACGTTATAACGTATTGCGTTATATGGGATGACTTTATAACGTATTACGTTATATGGGATGACGTTATAACGTATTACGTTATATGGGATGACGTTGTAACGTAATAGGTTATATGGTATGACGTTATACCGTATTACGTTATATGGGATGACGTTATAACGCATTACGTAATATGGGATTACGCTATAACGTATTACGTTATGTGGGACGACGTTATAACGTATTGCGTTATATGGGATGACGTTATAACGTATTACGTTATATGGGATGACGTTATAACGTATTACGTAATATGGGACGACGTTATAACGCATTACGTTATATGGGATGACGTTATAACGTATTCCGTCATATGGAATACCGTTATAACGTATTAGGTTATATGGTATGACGCTATAACGTATTAGGTTATATGGCATGACGTTATAACGTAATACGTTATATGGTATGACGTTATAACGTAAATGGGTTATATGGTATGACGTTATACCGTATTACGTTATGTGGGACGACGTTATAACGTATTGGGTTATATGGTATGACGTTATAACGTATTACGTTATATGGGATGACGTTATAACGTAATAGGTCATATGGTATGACGTTATATCGTAATACGTTATATAGGATGACGTTATAACGAATTACGTTATATGGGATGACGTTATAACGTAATTGGTTATATGGCATGACGTTATAACTTAATATTTTATATGGTATGACGTTATACCGAATTACGTTATATGGTATGACGTTATAACGTATTACGTTATATGGGATGACGTTATAACGTAATAGGTTATATGGTATGACGTTATAACGTAATACGTTATATAGGATGACGTTATAACGTATTACGTTATATGGGATGACGTTATAACGTAATAGGTTATATGGTATAACGTTATAACTAAATAGGTTATATGGTATGGCGTTATACCGAATTACGTTATATGGGATGACGTTATAACGTATTACGTTATATGGAATACCGTTATAACGTATTAGGTTATATGGTATGACGCTATAACGTATTAGGTTATATGGCATGACGTTATAACGTAATACGTTATATGGTATGACGTTATAACGTAAATGGGTTATATGGTATGACGTTATACCGTATTACGTTATGTGGGACGACGTTATAACGTATTGCGTTATATGGTATGACGTTATAACGTATTACGTTATATGGGATGACGTTATAACGTAATAGGTCATATGGTATGACGTTATGTCGTAATACGTTATATAGGATGACGTTATAACGAATTACGTTATATGGGATGACGTTATAACGTAATTGGTTATATGGCATGACGTTATAACTTAATAGGTTATATGGTATGACGTTATACCGAATTACGTTATATGGTATGACGTTATAACGTATTACGTTATATGGGATGACGTTATAACGTAATAGGTTATATGGTATGACGACATAACGTAATACGTTATATAGGAAGACGTTACAACGTATTACGTTATATGGGATGACGTTATAACGTAATAGGTCATATGGTATAACGTTATAACTTAATAGGTTATATGGTATGACGTTATACCGAATTACGTTATATGGGATGACGTTATAACGTATTACGTTATATGGAATACCGTTATAACGTATTAGGTTATATGGTATGACGCTATAACATATTACGTTATATGGCATGACGTTATAAAGTAATACGTTATATGGTATGACGTTGTAACGTAAATAGGCTATATGGTATGACGTTATACCGAATTACGTTATATGGTATGACGTTATAACGTAAATAGGTTATATGGTATGACGTTATACCGTATTACGTTATATGGGATGACGTTATAACGCATTACGTAACATGGGATTACGCTATAACGTATTACGTTATGTGGGACGACGTTATAACGTATTGCGTTATATGGGATGACGTTATAACGTATTACGTTATATGGGATGACGTTATAACGTATTACGTTATATGGGATGACGTTATAACGTATTACGTAATATGGGACGACGTTATAACGCATTACGTTATATGGGATGACGTTATAACGTATTCCGTCATATGGAATACCGTTATAACGTATTAGGTTATATGGTATGACGCTATAACGTATTAGGTTATATGGCATGACGTTATAACGTAATACGTTATATGGTATGACGTTATAACGTAAATGGGTTATATGGTATGACGTTATACCGTATTACGTTATGTGGGACGACGTTATAACGTATTGGGTTATATGGTATGACGTTATAACGTATTACGTTATATGGGATGACGTTATAACGTAATAGGTCATATGGTATGACGTTATATCGTAATACGTTATATAGGATGACGTTATAACGAATTACGTTATATGGGATGACGTTATAACGTAATTGGTTATATGGCATGACGTTATAACTTAATATTTTATATGGTATGACGTTATACCGAATTACGTTATATGGTATGACGTTATAACGTATTACGTTATATGGGATGACGTTATAACGTAATAGGTTATATGGTATGACGTTATAACGTAATACGTTATATAGGATGACGTTATAACGTATTACGTTATATGGGATGACGTTATAACGTAATAGGTTATATGGTATAACGTTATAACTTAATAGGTTATATGGTATGACGTTATACCGAATTACGTTATATGGGATGACGTTATAACGTATTACGTTATATGGAATACCGTTATAACGTATTAGGTTATATGGTATGACGCTATAACATATTACGTTATATGGCATGACGTTATAAAGTAATACGTTATATGGTATGACGTTATAACGTAAATAGGCTATATGGTATGACGTTATACCGAATTACGTTATATGGTATGACGTTATAACGTAAATAGGTTATATGGTATGACGTTATCCCGTATTACGTTATATGGGATGACGTTATAACGCATTACGTAATATGGGATGACCTTATAACGTATTACGTTATGTGTGACGACGTTATAACGTATTGCGTTATATGGGATGACTTTATAACGTATTACGTTATATGGGATGACGTTATAACGTATTACGTAATATGGGACGACGTTATAACGCATTACGTTATATGGGATGACGTTATAACGTATTACGTTATATGGAATACCGTTATAACGTATTAGGTTATATGGTATGACGCTATAACATATTACGTTATATGGCATTACGTTATAAAGTAATACGTTATATGGTATGACGTTATAACGTAAATAGGCTATATGGTATGACGTTATACCGAATTACGTTATATGGTATGACGTTATAACGTAAATAGGTTATATGGTATGACGTTATCCCGTATTACGTTATATGGGATGACGTTATAACGCATTACGTAATATGGGATGACCTTATAACGTATTACGTTATGTGTGACGACGTTATAACGTATTGCGTTATATGGTATGACGTTATAACGTATTACGTTATATGGGATGACGTTATAACGTAATAGGTCATATGGTATGACGTTATATCGTAATACGTTATATAGGATGACGTTATAACGAATTACGTTATATGGGATGACGTTATAACGTAATTGGTTATATGGCATGACGTTATAACTTAATAGGTTATATGGTATGACGTTATACCGAATTACGTTATATGGTATGACGTTATAACGTATTACGTTATATGGGATAACGTTATAACGTAATACGTTATATGGTATGACGTTGTAACGTAAATAGGTTATATGGTATGACGTTATAACGTAAATAGGTTATATGGTATGACGTTATACCGTATTACGTTATATGGGATGACGTTATAACGTATTACGTAATATGCTACGACGTTATAACGCATTACGTTATATGGGATGACGTTATAACGTATTCCGTCATATGGAATACCGTTATAACGTATTAGGTTATATGGTATGACGCTATAACGTATTAGGTTATATGGCATGACGTTATAACGTAATACGTTATATGGTATGACGTTATAACGTAAATGGGTTATGTGGTATGACGTTATACCGTATTACGTTATATGGGATGACGTTATAACGTAATAGGTTATATGGTATGACGTTATAACGTAATACGTTATATAGGATGACGTTATAACGTATTACGTTATATGGGATGACGTTATAACGTAATAGGTTATATGGTATAACGTTATAACTTAATAGGTTATATGGTATGACGTTATACCGAATTACGTTATATGGGATGACGCTATAACGTATTACGTTATATGGAATACCGTTATAACGTATTAGGTTATATGGTATGACGCTATAACATATTACGTTATATGGCATGACGTTATAAAGTAATACGTTATATGGTATGACGTTATAACGTAAATAGGCTATATGGTATGACGTTATACCGAATTACGTTATATGGTATGACGTTATAACGTAAATAGGTTATATGGTATAACGTTATAACTTAATAGGTTATATGGTATGACGTTATCCCGTATTACGTTATATGGGATGACGTTATAACGCATTACGTAATATGGGATGACGTTATAACGTATTACGTTATGTGGGACGACGTTATAACGTATTGCGTTATATGGGATGACTTTATAACGTATTACGTTATATGGGATGACGTTATAACGTATTACGTAATATGGGACGACGTTATAACGCATTACGTTATATGGGATGACGTTATAACGTATTCCGTCATATGGAATACCGTTATAACGTATTAAGTTATATGGTATGACGCTATAACGTATTACGTTATATGGCATGACGTTATAACG
Organism: Bombus vancouverensis nearcticus; assembly: GCF_051014615.1. NCBI lineage: Eukaryota > Metazoa > Arthropoda > Insecta > Hymenoptera > Apidae > Bombus > Bombus vancouverensis. The sequence goes on from NW_027468911.1 coordinate 110,986, forward strand.
TAATACGTTATATGTTATGACGTTGTAACGTAAATAGGTTATATGGTATGACGTTATACCGAGTTACGTTATATGGTATGACGTTATAACGTAAATAGGTTATATGGTATGACGTTATACCGTATTACGTTATATGGGATGACGTTATAACGTATTACGTAATATGGGACGACGTTATAACGCATTACGTTATATGGGATGACGTTATAACGTATTCCGTCATATGGAATACCGTTATAACGTATTAAGTTATATGGTATGACGCTATAACGTATTACGTTATATGGCATGACGTTATAACGTAATACGTTATATGGTATGACGTTGTAACGTAAATAGGTTATATGGTATGACGTTATACAGAGTTACGTTATATGGTATGACGTTATAACGTAAATAGGTTATATGGTATGACGTTATAACGTATTAGGTTATATGGCATGACGTTATAACGTAATACGTTATATGGTATGACGTTATAACGTAAATGGGTTATATGGTATGACGTTATACCGTCTTACGTTATGTGGGACGACGTTATAACGTATTGCGTTATATGGTATGACGTTATAACGTATTACGTTATATGGGATGACGTTATAACGTAATAGGTCATATGGTATGACGTTATATCGTAATACGTTATATAGGATGACGTTATAACGAATTACGTTATATGGGATGACGTTATAACGTATTCCGTCATATGGAATACCGTTATAACGTATTAGGTTATATGGTATGACGCTATAACGTATTAGGTTATATGGCATGACGTTATAACGTAATACGTTATATGGTATGACGTTATAACGTAAATGGGTTATATGGTATGACGTTATACCGTCTTACGTTATGTGGGACGACGTTATAACGTATTGCGTTATATGGTATGACGTTATAACGTATTACGTTATATGGGATGACGTTATAACGTAATAGGTCATACGGTATGACGTTATATCGTAATACGTTATATAGGATGACGTTATATAGGATGACGTTATAACGAATTACGTTATATGGGATGACGTTATAACGTAATTGGTTATATGGCATGACGTTATAACTTAATAGGTTATATGGTATGACGTTATAACGCATTACGTTATATGGGATGACGTTATAACGTATTACGTAATATGGGACGACGTTATAACGCATTACGTTATATGGGATGACGTTATAACGTATTCCGTCATATGGAATACCGTTATAACGTATTAGGTTATATGGTATAACGCTATAACGTATTAGGTTATATGGCATGACGTTATAACGTAATACGTTATATGGTATGACGTTATAACGTAAATGGGTTATATGGTATGACGTTATACCGTCTTACGTTATGTGGGACGACGTTATAACGTATTGCGTTATATGGTATGACGTTATAACGTATTACGTTATATGGGATGACGTTATAACGTAATAGGTCATATGGTATGACGTTATATCGTAATACGTTATATAGGATGACGTTATAACGAATTACGTTATATGGGATGACGTTATAACGTAATTGGTTATATGGCATGACGTTATAACTTAATAGGTTATATGGTATGACGTTATAACGCATTACGTAATATGGGATGACGTTATAACGTATTACGTTATGTGGGACGACGTTATAACGTATTGCGTTATATGGGATGACTTTATAACGTATTACGTTATATGGGATGACGTTATAACGTATTACGTTATATGAGATGACGTTGTAACGTAATAGGTTATATGGTATGACGTTATACCGTATTACGTTATATGGGATGACGTTATAACGCATTACGTAATATGGGATTACGCTATAACGTATTACGTTATGTGGGACGACGTTATAACGTATTGCGTTATATGGGATGACGTTATAACGTATTACGTTATATGGGATGACGTTATAACGTATTACGTTATATGGGATGACGTTATAACGTATTACGTTATATGGGATGACGTTATAACGTATTACGTAATATGGGACGACGTTATAACGCATTACGTTATATGGGATGACGTTATAACGTATTCCGTCATATGGAATACCGTTATAACGTATTAGGTTATATGGTATGACGCTATAACGTATTAGGTTATATGGCATGACGTTATAACGTAATACGTTATATGCTATGACGCTATAACGTATTAGGTTATATGGCATGACGTTATAACGTAATACGTTATATGGTATGACGTTATAACGTAAATGGGTTATATGGTATGACGTTATACCGTATTACGTTATGTGGGACGACGTTATAACGTATTGGGTTATATGGTATGACGTTATAACGTATTACGTTATATGGGATGACGTTATAACGTAATAGGTCATATGGTATGACGTTATATCGTAATACGTTATATGGTATGACGCTATAACGTATTAGGTTATATGGCATGACGTTATAACGTAATACGTTATATGGTATGACGTTATAACGTAAATGGGTTATGTGGTATGACGTTATACCGTATTACGTTATATGGGATGACGTTATAACGTAATAGGTTATATGGTATGACGTTATAACGTAATACGTTATATAGGATGACGTTATAACGTATTACGTTATATGGGATGACGTTATAACGTAATAGGTTATATGGTATAACGTTATAACTTAATAGGTTATATGGTATGACGTTATACCGAATTACGTTATATGGGATGACGCTATAACGTATTACGTTATATGGAATACCGTTATAACGTATTAGGTTATATGGTATGACGCTATAACATATTACGTTATATGGCATGACGTTATAAAGTAATACGTTATATGGTATGACGTTATAACGAAAATAGGCTATATGGTATGACGTTATACCGAATTACGTTATATGGTATGACGTTATAACGTAAATAGGTTATATGGTATGACGTTATCCCGTATTACGTTATATGGGATGACATTATAACGCATTACGTAATATGGGATGACGTTATAACGTATTACGTTATGTGGGACGACGTTATAACGTATTGCGTTATATGGGATGACTTTATAACGTATTACGTTATATGGGATGACGTTATAACGTATTACGTAATATGGGATGACGTTATAACGTATTACGTTATATGGGATGACGTTATAACGTAATAGGTTATATGGTATAACGTTATAACTTAATAGGTTATATGGTATGACGTTATACCGAATTACGTTATATGGGATGACGTTATAACGTATTACGTTATATGGAATACCGTTATAACGTATTAGGTTATATGGTATGACGCTATAACATATTACGTTATATGGCATGACGTTATAAAGTAATACGTTATATGGTATGACGTTATAACGTAAATAGGCTATATGGTATGACGTTATACCGAATTACGTTATATGGTATGACGTTATAACGTAAATAGGTTATATGGTATGACGTTATCCCGTATTACGTTATATGGGATGACGTTATAACGCATTACGTAATATGGGATGACCTTATAACGTATTACGTTATGTGTGACGACGTTATAACGTATTGCGTTATATGGGATGACTTTATAACGTATTACGTTATATGGGATGACGTTATAACGTATTACGTAATATGGGACGACGTTATAACGCATTACGTTATATGGGATGACGTTATAACGTATTACGTTATATGGAATACCGTTATAACGTATTAGGTTATATGGTATGACGCTATAACATATTACGTTATATGGCATTACGTTATAAAGTAATACGTTATATGGTATGACGTTATAACGTAAATAGGCTATATGGTATGACGTTATACCGAATTACGTTATATGGTATGACGTTATAACGTAAATAGGTTATATGGTATGACGTTATCCCGTATTACGTTATATGGGATGACGTTATAACGCATTACGTAATATGGGATGACCTTATAACGTATTACGTTATGTGTGACGACGTTATAACGTATTGCGTTATATGGTATGACGTTATAACGTATTACGTTATATGGGATGACGTTATAACGTAATAGGTCATATGGTATGACGTTATATCGTAATACGTTATATAGGATGACGTTATAACGAATTACGTTATATGGGATGACGTTATAACGTAATTGGTTATATGGCATGACGTTATAACTTAATAGGTTATATGGTATGACGTTATACCGAATTACGTTATATGGTATGACGTTATAACGTATTACGTTATATGGGATAACGTTATAACGTAATACGTTATATGGTATGACGTTGTAACGTAAATAGGTTATATGGTATGACGTTATAACGTAAATAGGTTATATGGTATGACGTTATACCGTATTACGTTATATGGGATGACGTTATAACGTATTACGTAATATGCTACGACGTTATAACGCATTACGTTATATGGGATGACGTTATAACGTATTCCGTCATATGGAATACCGTTATAACGTATTAGGTTATATGGTATGACGCTATAACGTATTAGGTTATATGGCATGACGTTATAACGTAATACGTTATATGGTATGACGTTATAACGTAAATGGGTTATGTGGTATGACGTTATACCGTATTACGTTATATGGGATGACGTTATAACGTAATAGGTTATATGGTATGACGTTATAACGTAATACGTTATATAGGATGACGTTATAACGTATTACGTTATATGGGATGACGTTATAACGTAATAGGTTATATGGTATAACGTTATAACTTAATAGGTTATATGGTATGACGTTATACCGAATTACGTTATATGGGATGACGCTATAACGTATTACGTTATATGGAATACCGTTATAACGTATTAGGTTATATGGTATGACGCTATAACATATTACGTTATATGGCATGACGTTATAAAGTAATACGTTATATGGTATGACGTTATAACGTAAATAGGCTATATGGTATGACGTTATACCGAATTACGTTATATGGTATGACGTTACAACGTAAATAGGTTATATGGTATAACGTTATAACTTAATAGGTTATATGGTATGACGTTATCCCGTATTACGTTATATGGGATGACGTTATAACGCATTACGTAATATGGGATGACGTTATAACGTATTACGTTATGTGGGACGACGTTATAACGTATTGCGTTATATGGGATGACTTTATAACGTATTACGTTATATGGGATGACGTTATAACGTATTACGTAATATGGGACGACGTTATAACGCATTACGTTATATGGGATGACGTTATAACGTATTCCGTCATATGGAATACCGTTATAACGTATTAAGTTATATGGTATGACGCTATAACGTATTACGTTATATGGCATGACGTTATAACGTAATACGTTATATGTTATGACGTTGTAACGTAAATAGGTTATATGGTATGACGTTATACCGAGTTACGTTATATGGTATGACGTTATAACGTAAATAGGTTATATGGTATGACGTTATACCGTATTACGTTATATGGGATGACGTTATAACGTATTACGTAATATGGGACGACGTTATAACGCATTACGTTATATGGGATGACGTTATAACGTATTCCGTCATATGGAATACCGTTATAACGTATTAAGTTATATGGTATGACGCTATAACGTATTACGTTATATGGCATGACGTTATAACGTAATACGTAATATGGTATGACGTTGTAACGTAAATAGGTTATATGGTATGACGTTATACAGAGTTACGTTATATGGTATGACGTTATAACGTAAATAGGTTATATGGTATGACGTTATAACGTATTAGGTTATATGGCATGACGTTATAACGTAATACGTTATATGGTATGACGTTATAACGTAAATGGGTTATATGGTATGACGTTATACCGTCTTACGTTATGTGGGACGACGTTATAACGTATTGCGTTATATGGTATGACGTTATAACGTATTACGTTATATGGGATGACGTTATAACGTAATAGGTCATATGGTATGACGTTATATCGTAATACGTTATATAGGATGACGTTATAACGAATTACGTTATATGGGATGACGTTATAACGTATTCCGTCATATGGAATACCGTTATAACGTATTAGGTTATATGGTATGACGCTATAACGTATTAGGTTATATGGCATGACGTTATAACGTAATACGTTATATGGTATGACGTTATAACGTAAATGGGTTATATGGTATCACGTTATACCGTCTTACGTTATGTGGGACGACGTTATAACGTATTGCGTTATATGGTATGACGTTATAACGTATTACGTTATATGGGATGACGTTATAACGTAATAGGTCATATGGTATGACGTTATATCGTAATACGTTATATAGGATGACGTTATATAGGATGACGTTATAACGAATTACGTTATATGGGATGACGTTATAACGTAATTGGTTATATGGCATGACGTTATAACTTAATAGGTTATATGGTATGACGTTATAACGCATTACGTTATATGGGATGACGTTATAACGTATTACGTAACATGGGACGACGTTATAACGCATTACGTTATATGGGATGACGTTATAACGTATTCCGTCATATGGAATACCGTTATAACGTATTAGGTTATATGGTATAACGCTATAACGTATTAGGTTATATGGCATGACGTTATAACGTAATACGTTATATGGTATGACGTTATAACGTAAATGGGTTATATGGTATGACGTTATACCGTCTTACGTTATGTGGGACGACGTTATAACGTATTGCGTTATATGGTATGACGTTATAACGTATTACGTTATATGGGATGACGTTATAACGTAATAGGTCATATGGTATGACGTTATATCGTAATACGTTATATAGGATGACGTTATAACGAATTACGTTATATGGGATGACGTTATAACGTAATTGGTTATATGGCATGACGTTATAACTTAATAGGTTATATGGTATGACGTTATAACGCATTACGTAATATGGGATGACGTTATAACGTATTACGTTATGTGGGACGACGTTATAACGTATTGCGTTATATGGGATGACTTTATAACGTATTACGTTATATGGGATGACGTTATAACGTATTACGTTATATGAGATGACGTTGTAACGTAATAGGTTATATGGTATGACGTTATACCGTATTACGTTATATGGGATGACGTTATAACGCATTACGTAATATGGGATTACGCTATAACGTATTACGTTATGTGGGACGACGTTATAACGTATTGCGTTATATGGGATGACGTTATAACGTATTACGTTATATGGGATGACGTTATAACGTATTACGTTATATGGGATGACGTTATAACGTATTACGTTATATGGGATGACGTTATAACGTATTACGTAATATGGGACGACGTTATAACGCATTACGTTATATGGGATGACGTTATAACGTATTCCGTCATATGGAATACCGTTATAACGTATTAGGTTATATGGTATGACGCTATAACGTATTAGGTTATATGGCATGACGTTATAACGTAATACGTTATATGCTATGACGCTATAACGTATTAGGTTATATGGCATGACGTTATAACGTAATACGTTATATGGTATGACGTTATAACGTAAATGGGTTATATGGTATGACGTTATACCGTATTACGTTATGTGGGACGACGTTATAACGTATTGGGTTATATGGTATGACGTTATAACGTATTACGTTATATGGGATGACGTTATAACGTAATAGGTCATATGGTATGACGTTATATCGTAATACGTTATATGGTATGACGCTATAACGTATTAGGTTATATGGCATGACGTTATAACGTAATACGTTATATGGTATGACGTTATAACGTAAATGGGTTATGTGGTATGACGTTATACCGTATTACGTTATATGGGATGACGTTATAACGTAATAGGTTATATGGTATGACGTTATAACGTAATACGTTATATAGGATGACGTTATAACGTATTACGTTATATGGGATGACGTTATAACGTAATAGGTTATATGGTATAACGTTATAACTTAATAGGTTATATGGTATGACGTTATACCGAATTACGTTATATGGGATGACGCTATATCGTATTACGTCATATGGAATACCGTTATAACGTATTAGGTTATATGGCATGACGCTATAACATATTACGTTATATGGCATGACGTTATAAAGTAATACGTTATATGGTATGACGTTATAACGTAAATAGGCTATATGGTATGACGTTATACCGAATTACGTTATATGGTATGACGTTATAACGTAAATAGGTTATATGGTATGACGTTATCCCGTATTACGTTATATGGGATGACATTATAACGCATTACGTAATATGGGATGACGTTATAACGTATTACGTTATGTGGGACGACGTTATAACGTATTGCGTTATATGGGATGACTTTATAACGTATTACGTTATATGGGATGACGTTATAACGTATTACGTAATATGGGACGACGTTATAACGCATTACGTTATATGGGATGACGTTATAACGTATTCCGTCATATGGAATACCGTTATAACGTATTAAGTTATATGGTATGACGCTATAACGTATTACGTTATATGGCATGACGTTATAACGTAATACGTTATATGTTATGACGTTGTAACGTAAATAGGTTATATGGTATGACGTTATACCGAGTTACGTTATATGGTATGACGTTATAACGTAAATAGGTTATATGGTATGACGTTATACCGTATTACGTTATATGGGATGACGTTATAACGTATTACGTAATATGGGACGACGTTATAACGCATTACGTTATATGGGATGACGTTATAACGTATTCCGTCATATGGAATACCGTTATAACGTATTAAGTTATATGGTATGACGCTATAACGTATTACGTTATATGGCATGACGTTATAACGTAATACGTTATATGGTATGACGTTGTAACGTAAATAGGTTATATGGTATGACGTTATACAGAGTTACGTTATATGGTATGACGTTATAACGTAAATAGGTTATATGGTATGACGTTATACCGTATTACGTTATATGGGATGACGTTATAACGTATTACGTAATATGGGACGACGTTATAACGCATTACGTTATATGGGATGACGTTATAACGTATTCCGTCATATGGAATACCGTTATAACGTATTAGGTTATATGGTATGACGCTATAACGTATTAGGTTATATGGCATGACGTTATAACGTAATACGTTATATGGTATGACGTTATAACGTAAATGGGTTATATGGTATGACGTTATACCGTCTTACGTTATGTGGGACGACGTTATAACGTATTGCGTTATATGGTATGACGTTATAACGTATTACGTTATATGGGATGACGTTATAACGTAATAGGTCATATGGTATGACGTTATATCGTAATACGTTATATAGGATGACGTTATAACGAATTACGTTATATGGGATGACGTTATAACGTAATTGGTTATATGGCATGACGTTATAACTTAATAGGTTATATGGTATGACGTTATAACGCATTACGTAATATGGGATGACGTTATAACGTATTACGTTATGTGGGACGACGTTATAACGTATTGCGTTATATGGGATGACTTTATAACGTATTACGTTATATGGGATGACGTTATAACGTATTACGTTATATGGGATGACGTTGTAACGTAATAGGTTATATGGTATGACGTTATACCGTATTACGTTATATGGGATGACGTTATAACGCATTACGTAATATGGGATTACGCTATAACGTATTACGTTATGTGGGACGACGTTATAACGTATTGCGTTATATGGGATGACGCTATAACGTATTACGTTATATGGGATGACGTTATAACGTATTACGTTATATGGGATGACGTTATAACGTATTACGTTATATGGGATGACGTTATAACGTATTACGTAATATGGGACGACGTTATAACGCATTACGTTATATGGGATGACGTTATAACGTATTCCGTCATATGGAATACCGTTATAACGTATTAGGTTATATGGTATGACGCTATAACGTATTAGGTTATATGGCATGACGTTATAACGTAATACGTTATATGGTATGACGCTATAACGTATTAGGTTATATGGCATGACGTTATAACGTAATACGTTATATGGTATGACGTTATAACGTAAATGGGTTATATGGTATGACGTTATACCGTATTACGTTATGTGGGACGACGTTATAACGTATTGGGTTATATGGTATGACGTTATAACGTATTACGTTATATGGGATGACGTTATAACGTAATAGGTCATATGGTATGACGTTATATCGTAATACGTTATATAGGATGACGTTATAACGAATTACGTTATATGGGATGACGTTATAACGTAATTGGTTATATGGCATGACGTTATAACTTAATATTTTATATGGTATGACGTTATACCGAATTACGTTATATGGTATGACGTTATAACGTATTACGTTATATGGGATGACGTTATAACGTAATAGGTTATATGGTATGACGTTATAACGTAATACGTTATATAGGATGACGTTATAACGTATTACGTTATATGGGATGACGTTATAACGTAATAGGTTATATGGTATAACGTTATAACTTAATAGGTTATATGGTATGACGTTATACCGAATTACGTTATATGGGATGACGTTATAACGTATTACGTTATATGGAATACCGTTATAACGTATTAGGTTATATGGTATGACGCTATAACATATTACGTTATATGGCATGACGTTATAAAGTAATACGTTATATGGTATGACGTTATAACGTAAATAGGCTATATGGTATGACGTTATACCGAATTACGTTATATGGTATGACGTTATAACGTAAATAGGTTATATGGTATGACGTTATCCCGTATTACGTTATATGGGATGACGTTATAACGCATTACGTAATATGGGATGACCTTATAACGTATTACGTTATGTGTGACGACGTTATAACGTATTGCGTTATATGGGATGACTTTATAACGTATTACGTTATATGGGATGACGTTATAACGTATTACGTAATATGGGACGACGTTATAACGCATTACGTTATATGGGATGACGTTATAACGTATTACGTTATATGGAATACCGTTATAACGTATTAGGTTATATGGTATGACGCTATAACATATTACGTTATATGGCATGACGTTATAAAGTAATACGTTATATGGTATGACGTTATAACGTAAATAGGCTATATGGTATGACGTTATACCGAATTACGTTATATGGTATGACGTTATAACGTAAATAGGTTATATGGTATGACGTTATCCCGTATTACGTTATATGGGATGACGTTATAACGCATTACGTAATATGGGATGACCTTATAACGTATTACGTTATGTGCGACGACGTTATAACGTATTGCGTTATATGGAATGACGTTATAACGTATTACGTTATATGGGATGACGTTATAACGTAATAGGTCATATGGTATGACGTTATATCGTAATACGTTATATAGGATGACGTTATAACGAATTACGTTATATGGGATGACGTTATAACGTAATTGGTTATATGGCATGACGTTATAACTTAATAGGTTATATGGTATGACGTTATACCGAATTACGTTATATGGTATGACGTTATAACGTATTACGTTATATGGGATGACGTTATAACGTAATACGTTATATGGTATGACGTTGTAACGTAAATAGGTTATATGGTATGACGTTATAACGTAAATAGGTTATATGGTATGACGTTATACCGTATTACGTTATATGGGATGACGTTATAACGTATTACGTAATATGCTACGACGTTATAACGCATTACGTTATATGGGATGACGTTATAACGTATTCCGTCATATGGAATACCGTTATAACGTATTAGGTTATATGGTATGACGCTATAACGTATTAGGTTATATGGCATGACGTTATAACGTAAATAGGCTATATGGTATGACGTTATACCGAATTACGTTATATGGTATGACGTTATAACGTAAATAGGTTATATGGTATGACGTTATCCCGTATTACGTTATATGGGATGACGTTATAACGCATTACGTAATATGGGATGACGTTATAACGTATTACGTTATGTGGGACGACGTTATAACGTATTGCGTTATATGGGATGACTTTATAACGTATTACGTTATATGGGATGACGTTATAACGTATTACATAATATGGGACGACGTTATAACGCATTACGTTATATGGGATGACGTTATAACGTATTCCGTCATATGGAATACCGTTATAACGTATTAAGTTATATGGTATGACGCTATAACGTATTACGTTATATGGCATGACGTTATAACGTAATACGTTATATGTTATGACGTTGTAACGTAAATAGGTTATATGGTATGACGTTATACCGAGTTACGTTATATGGTATGACGTTATAACGTAAATAGGTTATATGGTATGACGTTATACCGTATTACGTTATATGGGATGACGTTATAACGTATTACGTAATATGGGACGACGTTATAACGCATTACGTTATATGGGATGACGTTATAACGTATTCCGTCATATGGAATACCGTTATAACGTATTAGGTTATATGGTATGACGCTATAACGTATTAGGTTATATGGCATGACGTTATAACGTAATACGTTATATGGTATGACGTTATAACGTAAATGGGTTATATGGTATGACGTTATACCGTCTTACGTTATGTGGGACGACGTTATAACGTATTGCGTTATATGGTATGACGTTATAACGTATTACGTTATATGGGATGACGTTATAACGAATTACGTTATATGGGATGACGTTATAACGTAATTGGTTATATGGCATGACGTTATAACTTAATAGGTTATATGGTATGACGTTATAACGCATTACGTAATATGGGATGACGTTATAACGTATTACGTTATGTGGGACGACGTTATAACGTATTGCGTTATATGGGATGACTTTATAACGTATTACGTTATATGGGATGACGTTATAACGTATTACGTTATATGGGATGACGTTGTAACGTAATAGGTTATATGGTATGACGTTATACCGTATTACGTTATATGGGATGACGTTATAACGTATTACGTAATATGGGACGACGTTATAACGCATTACGTTATATGGGATGACGTTATAACGTATTCCGTCATATGGAATACCGTTATAACGTATTAAGTTATATGGTATGACGCTATAACGTATTACGTTATATGGCATGACGTTATAACGTAATACGTTATATGGTATGACGTTGTAACGTAAATAGGTTATATGGTATGACGTTATACAGAGTTACGTTATATGGTATGACGTTATAACGTAAATAGGTTATATGGTATGACGCTATAACGTATTACGTTATATGGCATGACGTTATAACGTAATACGTTATATGGTATGACGTTGTAACGTAAATAGGTTATATGGTATGACGTTATACAGAGTTACGTTATATGGTATGACGTTATAACGTAAATAGGTTATATGGTATGACGTTATAACGTATTAGGTTATATGGCATGACGTTATAACGTAATACGTTATATGGTATGACGTTATAACGTAAATGGGTTATATGGTATGACGTTATACCGTCTTACGTTATGTGGGACGACGTTATAACGTATTGCGTTATATGGTATGACGTTATAACGTATTACGTTATATGGGATGACGTTATAACGTAATAGGTCATATGGTATGACGTTATATCGTAATACGTTATATAGGATGACGTTATAACGAATTACGTTATATGGGATGACGTTATAACGTATTCCGTCATATGGAATACCGTTATAACGTATTAGGTTATATGGTATGACGCTATAACGTATTAGGTTATATGGCATGACGTTATAACGTAATACGTTATATGGTATGACGTTATAACGTAAATGGGTTATATGGTATGACGTTATACCGTCTTACGTTATGTGGGACGACGTTATAACGTATTGCGTTATATGGTATGACGTTATAACGTATTACGTTATATGGGATGACGTTATAACGTAATAGGTCATACGGTATGACGTTATATCGTAATACGTTATATAGGATGACGTTATATAGGATGACGTTATAACGAATTACGTTATATGGGATGACGTTATAACGTAATTGGTTATATGGCATGACGTTATAACTTAATAGGTTATATGGTATGACGTTATAACGCATTACGTTATATGGGATGACGTTATAACGTATTACGTAATATGGGACGACGTTATAACGCATTACGTTATATGGGATGACGTTATAACGTATTCCGTCATATGGAATACCGTTATAACGTATTAGGTTATATGGTATGACGCTATAACGTATTAGGTTATATGGCATGACGTTATAACGTAATACGTTATATGGTATGACGTTATAACGTAAATGGGTTATATGGTATGACGTTATACCGTCTTACGTTATGTGGGACGACGTTATAACGTATTGCGTTATATGGTATGACGTTATAACGTATTACGTTATATGGGATGACGTTATAACGTAATAGGTCATACGGTATGACGTTATATCGTAATACGTTATATAGGATGACGTTATATAGGATGACGTTATAACGAATTACGTTATATGGGATGACGTTATAACGTAATTGGTTATATGGCATGACGTTATAACTTAATAGGTTATATGGTATGACGTTATAACGCATTACGTTATATGGGATGACGTTATAACGTATTACGTAATATGGGACGACGTTATAACGCATTACGTTATATGGGATGACGCTATAACGTATTACGTCATATGGAATACCGTTATAACGTATTAGGTTATATGGCATGACGCTATAACATATTACGTTATATGGCATGACGTTATAAAGTAATACGTTATATGGTATGACGTTATAACGTAAATAGGCTATATGGTATGACGTTATACCGAATTACGTTATATGGTATGACGTTATAACGTAAATAGGTTATATGGTATGACGTTATCCCGTATTACGTTATATGGGATGACATTATAACGCATTACGTAATATGGGATGACGTTATAACGTATTACGTTATGTGGGACGACGTTATAACGTATTGCGTTATATGGGATGACTTTATAACGTATTACGTTATATGGGATGACGTTATAACGTATTACGTAATATGGGACGACGTTATAACGCATTACGTTATATGGGATGACGTTATAACGTATTCCGTCATATGGAATACCGTTATAACGTATTAAGTTATATGGTATGACGCTATAACGTATTACGTTATATGGCATGACGTTATAACGTAATACGTTATATGTTATGACGTTGTAACGTAAATAGGTTATATGGTATGACGTTATACCGAGTTACGTTATATGGTATGACGTTATAACGTAAATAGGTTATATGGTATGACGTTATAACGTAAATGGGTTATATGGTATGACGTTATACCGTATTACGTTATGTGGGACGACGTTATAACGTATTGGGTTATATGGTATGACGTTATAACGTATTACGTTATATGGGATGACGTTATAACGTAATAGGTCATATGGTATGACGTTATATCGTAATACGTTATATAGGATGACGTTATAACGAATTACGTTATATGGGATGACGTTATAACGTAATTGGTTATATGGCATGACGTTATAACTTAATATTTTATATGGTATGACGTTATACCGAATTACGTTATATGGTATGACGTTATAACGTATTACGTTATATGGGATGACGTTATAACGTAATAGGTTATATGGTATGACGTTATAACGTAATACGTTATATAGGATGACGTTATAACGTATTACGTTATATGGGATGACGTTATAACGTAATAGGTTATATGGTATAACGTTATAACTTAATAGGTTATATGGTATGACGTTATACCGAATTACGTTATATGGGATGACGTTATAACGTATTACGTTATATGGAATACCGTTATAACGTATTAAGTTATATGGTATGACGCTATAACATATTACGTTATATGGCATGACGTTATAAAGTAATACGTTATATGGTATGACGTTATAACGTAAATAGGCTATATGGTATGACGTTATACCGAATTACGTTATATGGTATGACGTTATAACGTAAATAGGTTATATGGTATGACGTTATCCCGTATTACGTTATATGGGATGACGTTATAACGCATTACGTAATATGGGATGACCTTATAACGTATTACGTTATGTGTGACGACGTTATAACGTATTGCGTTATATGGGATGACTTTATAACGTATTACGTTATATGGGATGACGTTATAACGTATTACGTAATATGGGACGACGTTATAACGCATTACGTTATATGGGATGACGTTATAACGTATTACGTTATATGGAATACCGTTATAACGTATTAGGTTATATGGTATGACGCTATAACATATTACGTTATATGGCATGACGTTATAAAGTAATACGTTATATGGTATGACGTTATAACGTAAATAGGCTATATGGTATGACGTTATACCGAATTACGTTATATGGTATGACGTTATAACGTAAATAGGTTATATGGTATGACGTTATCCCGTATTACGTTATATGGGATGACGTTATAACGCATTACGTAATATGGGATGACCTTATAACGTATTACGTTATGTGCGACGACGTTATAACGTATTGCGTTATATGGAATGACGTTATAACGTATTACGTTATATGGGATGACGTTATAACGTAATAGGTCATATGGTATGACGTTATATCGTAATACGTTATATAGGATGACGTTATAACGAATTACGTTATATGGGATGACGTTATAACGTAATTGGTTATATGGCATGACGTTATAACTTAATAGGTTATATGGTATGACGTTATACCGAATTACGTTATATGGGATGACGTTATAACGTATTCCGTCATATGGAATACCGTTATAACGTATTAGGTTATATGGTATGACGCTATAACGTATTAGGTTATATGGCATGACGTTATAACGTAAATAGGCTATATGGTATGACGTTATACCGAATTACGTTATATGGTATGACGTTATAACGTAAATAGGTTATATGGTATGACGTTATCCCGTATTACGTTATATGGGATGACGTTATAACGCATTACGTAATATGGGATGACGTTATAACGTATTACGTTATGTGGGACGACGTTATAACGTATTGCGTTATATGGGATGACTTTATAACGTATTACGTTATATGGGATGACGTTATAACGTATTACGTAATATGGGACGACGTTATAACGCATTACGTTATATGGGATGACGTTATAACGTATTCCGTCATATGGAATACCGTTATAACGTATTAAGTTATATGGTATGACGCTATAACGTATTACGTTATATGGCATGACGTTATAACGTAATACGTTATATGTTATGACGTTGTAACGTAAATAGGTTATATGGTATGACGTTATACCGAGTTACGTTATATGGTATGACGTTATAACGTAAATAGGTTATATGGTATGACGTTATACCGTATTACGTTATATGGGATGACGTTATAACGTATTACGTAATATGGGACGACGTTATAACGCATTACGTTATATGGGATGACGTTATAACGTATTCCGTCATATGGAATACCGTTATAACGTATTAAGTTATATGGTATGACGCTATAACGTATTACGTTATATGGCATGACGTTATAACGTAATACGTTATATGGTATGACGTTGTAACGTAAATAGGTTATATGGTATGACGTTATACAGAGTTACGTTATATGGTATGACGTTATAACGTAAATAGGTTATATGGTATGACGTTATACCGTATTACGTTATATGGGATGACGTTATAACGTATTACGTAATATGGGACGACGTTATAACGCATTACGTTATATGGGATGACGTTATAACGTATTCCGTCATATGGAATACCGTTATAACGTATTAGGTTATATGGTATGACGCTATAACGTATTAGGTTATATGGCATGACGTTATAACGTAATACGTTATATGGTATGACGTTATAACGTAAATGGGTTATATGGTATGACGTTATACCGTCTTACGTTATGTGGGACGACGTTATAACGTATTGCGTTATATGGTATGACGTTATAACGTATTACGTTATATGGGATGACGTTATAACGAATTACGTTATATGGGATGACGTTATAACGTAATTGGTTATATGGCATGACGTTATAACTTAATAGGTTATATGGTATGACGTTATAACGCATTACGTAATATGGGATGACGTTATAACGTATTACGTTATGTGGGACGACGTTATAACGTATTGCGTTATATGGGATGACTTTATAACGTATTACGTTATATGGGATGACGTTATAACGTATTACGTTATATGGGATGACGTTGTAACGTAATAGGTTATATGGTATGACGTTATACCGTATTACGTTATATGGGATGACGTTATAACGTATTACGTAATATGGGACGACGTTATAACGCATTACGTTATATGGGATGACGTTATAACGTATTCCGTCATATGGAATACCGTTATAACGTATTAAGTTATATGGTATGACGCTATAACGTATTACGTTATATGGCATGACGTTATAACGTAATACGTTATATGGTATGACGTTGTAACGTAAATAGGTTATATGGTATGACGTTATACAGAGTTACGTTATATGGTATGACGTTATAACGTAAATAGGTTATATGGTATGACGCTATAACGTATTACGTTATATGGCATGACGTTATAACGTAATACGTTATATGGTATGACGTTGTAACGTAAATAGGTTATATGGTATGACGTTATACAGAGTTACGTTATATGGTATGACGTTATAACGTAAATAGGTTATATGGTATGACGTTATAACGTATTAGTTTATATGGCATGACGTTATAACGTAATACGTTATATGGTATGACGTTATAACGTAAATGGGTTATATGGTATGACGTTATACCGTCTTACGTTATGTGGGACGACGTTATAACGTATTGCGTTATATGGTATGACGTTATAACGTATTACGTTATATGGGATGACGTTATAACGTAATAGGTCATATGGTATGACGTTATATCGTAATACGTTATATAGGATGACGTTATAACGAATTACGTTATATGGGATGACGTTATAACGTATTCCGTCATATGGAATACCGTTATAACGTATTAGGTTATATGGTATGACGCTATAACGTATTAGGTTATATGGCATGACGTTATAACGTAATACGTTATATGGTATGACGTTATAACGTAAATGGGTTATATGGTATGACGTTATACCGTCTTACGTTATGTGGGACGACGTTATAACGTATTGCGTTATATGGTATGACGTTATAACGTATTACGTTATATGGGATGACGTTATAACGTAATAGGTCATACGGTATGACGTTATATCGTAATACGTTATATAGGATGACGTTATATAGGATGACGTTATAACGAATTACGTTATATGGGATGACGTTATAACGTAATTGGTTATATGGCATGACGTTATAACTTAATAGGTTATATGGTATGACGTTATAACGCATTACGTTATATGGGATGACGTTATAACGTATTACGTAATATGGGACGACGTTATAACGCATTACGTTATATGGGATGACGTTATAACGTATTCCGTCATATGGAATACCGTTATAACGTATTAGGTTATATGGTATGACGCTATAACGTATTAGGTTATATGGCATGACGTTATAACGTAATACGTTATATGGTATGACGTTATAACGTAAATGGGTTATATGGTATGACGTTATACCGTCTTACGTTATGTGGGACGACGTTATAACGTATTGCGTTATATGGTATGACGTTATAACGTATTACGTTATATGGGATGACGTTATAACGTAATAGGTCATATGGTATGACGTTATATCGTAATACGTTATATAGGATGACGTTATAACGAATTACGTTATATGGGATGACGTTATAACGTAATTGGTTATATGGCATGACGTTATAACTTAATAGGTTATATGGTATGACGTTATAACGCATTACGTAATATGGGATGACGTTATAACGTATTACGTTATGTGGGACGACGTTATAACGTATTGCGTTATATGGGATGACTTTATAACGTATTACGTTATATGGGATGACGTTATAACGTATTACGTTATATGAGATGACGTTGTAACGTAATAGGTTATATGGTATGACGTTATACCGTATTACGTTATATGGGATGACGTTATAACGCATTACGTAATATGGGATTACGCTATAACGTATTACGTTATGTGGGACGACGTTATAACGTATTGCGTTATATGGGATGACGTTATAACGTATTACGTTATATGGGATGACGTTATAACGTATTACGTTATATGGGATGACGTTATAACGTATTACGTTATATGGGATGACGTTATAACGTATTACGTAATATGGGACGACGTTATAACGCATTACGTTATATGGGATGACGTTATAACGTATTCCGTCATATGGAATACCGTTATAACGTATTAGGTTATATGGTATGACGCTATAACGTATTAGGTTATATGGCATGACGTTATAACGTAATACGTTATATGCTATGACGCTATAACGTATTAGGTTATATGGCATGACGTTATAACGTAATACGTTATATGGTATGACGTTATAACGTAAATGGGTTATATGGTATGACGTTATACCGTATTACGTTATGTGGGACGACGTTATAACGTATTGGGTTATATGGTATGACGTTATAACGTATTACGTTATATGGGATGACGTTATAACGTAATAGGTCATATGGTATGACGTTATATCGTAATACGTTATATGGTATGACGCTATAACGTATTAGGTTATATGGCATGACGTTATAACGTAATACGTTATATGGTATGACGTTATAACGTAAAT
Organism: Bombus vancouverensis nearcticus; assembly: GCF_051014615.1. Classification (NCBI taxonomy): domain Eukaryota; kingdom Metazoa; phylum Arthropoda; class Insecta; order Hymenoptera; family Apidae; genus Bombus; species Bombus vancouverensis. Next base: position 131,725 of record NW_027468911.1, read on the forward strand.
GGGTTATGTGGTATGACGTTATACCGTATTACGTTATATGGGATGACGTTATAACGTAATAGGTTATATGGTATGACGTTATAACGTAATACGTTATATAGGATGACGTTATAACGTATTACGTTATATGGGATGACGTTATAACGTAATAGGTTATATGGTATAACGTTATAACTTAATAGGTTATATGGTATGACGTTATACCGAATTACGTTATATGGGATGACGCTATAACGTATTACGTTATATGGAATACCGTTATAACGTATTAGGTTATATGGTATGACGCTATAACATATTACGTTATATGGCATGACGTTATAAAGTAATACGTTATATGGTATGACGTTATAACGTAAATAGGCTATATGGTATGACGTTATACCGAATTACGTTATATGGTATGACGTTATAACGTAAATAGGTTATATGGTATGACGTTATCCCGTATTACGTTATATGGGATGACATTATAACGCATTACGTAATATGGGATGACGTTATAACGTATTACGTTATGTGGGACGACGTTATAACGTATTGCGTTATATGGGATGACTTTATAACGTATTACGTTATATGGGATGACGTTATAACGTATTACGTAATATGGGATGACGTTATAACGTATTACGTTATATGGGATGACGTTATAACATAATAGGTTATATGGTATAACGTTATAACTTAATAGGTTATATGGTATGACGTTATACCGAATTACGTTATATGGGATGACGTTATAACGTATTACGTTATATGGAATACCGTTATAACGTATTAGGTTATATGGTATGACGCTATAACATATTACGTTATATGGCATGACGTTATAAAGTAATACGTTATATGGTATGACGTTATAACGTAAATAGGCTATATGGTATGACGTTATACCGAATTACGTTATATGGTATGACGTTATAACGTAAATAGGTTATATGGTATGACGTTATCCCGTATTACGTTATATGGGATGACGTTATAACGCATTACGTAATATGGGATGACCTTATAACGTATTACGTTATGTGTGACGACGTTATAACGTATTGCGTTATATGGGATGACTTTATAACGTATTACGTTATATGGGATGACGTTATAACGTATTACGTAATATGGGACGACGTTATAACGCATTACGTTATATGGGATGACGTTATAACGTATTACGTTATATGGAATACCGTTATAACGTATTAGGTTATATGGTATGACGCTATAACATATTACGTTATATGGCATTACGTTATAAAGTAATACGTTATATGGTATGACGTTATAACGTAAATAGGCTATATGGTATGACGTTATACCGAATTACGTTATATGGTATGACGTTATAACGTAAATAGGTTATATGGTATGACGTTATCCCGTATTACGTTATATGGGATGACGTTATAACGCATTACGTAATATGGGATGACCTTATAACGTATTACGTTATGTGTGACGACGTTATAACGTATTGCGTTATATGGTATGACGTTATAACGTATTACGTTATATGGGATGACGTTATAACGTAATAGGTCATATGGTATGACGTTATATCGTAATACGTTATATAGGATGACGTTATAACGAATTACGTTATATGGGATGACGTTATAACGTAATTGGTTATATGGCATGACGTTATAACTTAATAGGTTATATGGTATGACGTTATACCGAATTACGTTATATGGTATGACGTTATAACGTATTACGTTATATGGGATAACGTTATAACGTAATACGTTATATGGTATGACGTTGTAACGTAAATAGGTTATATGGTATGACGTTATAACGTAAATAGGTTATATGGTATGACGTTATACCGTATTACGTTATATGGGATGACGTTATAACGTATTACGTAATATGCTACGACGTTATAACGCATTACGTTATATGGGATGACGTTATAACGTATTCCGTCATATGGAATACCGTTATAACGTATTAGGTTATATGGTATGACGCTATAACGTATTAGGTTATATGGCATGACGTTATAACGTAATACGTTATATGGTATGACGTTATAACGTAAATGGGTTATGTGGTATGACGTTATACCGTATTACGTTATATGGGATGACGTTATAACGTAATAGGTTATATGGTATGACGTTATAACGTAATACGTTATATAGGATGACGTTATAACGTATTACGTTATATGGGATGACGTTATAACGTAATAGGTTATATGGTATAACGTTATAACTTAATAGGTTATATGGTATGACGTTATACCGAATTACGTTATATGGGATGACGCTATAACGTATTACGTTATATGGAATACCGTTATAACGTATTAGGTTATATGGTATGACGCTATAACATATTACGTTATATGGCATGACGTTATAAAGTAATACGTTATATGGTATGACGTTATAACGTAAATAGGCTATATGGTATGACGTTATACCGAATTACGTTATATGGTATGACGTTACAACGTAAATAGGTTATATGGTATAACGTTATAACTTAATAGGTTATATGGTATGACGTTATCCCGTATTACGTTATATGGGATGACGTTATAACGCATTACGTAATATGGGATGACGTTATAACGTATTACGTTATGTGGGACGACGTTATAACGTATTGCGTTATATGGGATGACTTTATAACGTATTACGTTATATGGGATGACGTTATAACGTATTACGTAATATGGGACGACGTTATAACGCATTACGTTATATGGGATGACGTTATAACGTATTCCGTCATATGGAATACCGTTATAACGTATTAAGTTATATGGTATGACGCTATAACGTATTACGTTATATGGCATGACGTTATAACGTAATACGTTATATGTTATGACGTTGTAACGTAAATAGGTTATATGGTATGACGTTATACCGAGTTACGTTATATGGTATGACGTTATAACGTAAATAGGTTATATGGTATGACGTTATACCGTATTACGTTATATGGGATGACGTTATAACGTATTACGTAATATGGGACGACGTTATAACGCATTACGTTATATGGGATGACGTTATAACGTATTCCGTCATATGGAATACCGTTATAACGTATTAAGTTATATGGTATGACGCTATAACGTATTACGTTATATGGCATGACGTTATAACGTAATACGTTATATGGTATGACGTTGTAACGTAAATAGGTTATATGGTATGACGTTATAACGTATTAGGTTATATGGCATGACGTTATAACGTAATACGTTATATGGTATGACGTTATAACGTAAATGGGTTATATGGTATGACGTTATACCGTCTTACGTTATGTGGGACGACGTTATAACGTATTGCGTTATATGGTATGACGTTATAACGTATTACGTTATATGGGATGACGTTATAACGTAATAGGTCATATGGTATGACGTTATATCGTAATACGTTATATAGGATGACGTTATAACGAATTACGTTATATGGGATGACGTTATAACGTATTCCGTCATATGGAATACCGTTATAACGTATTAGGTTATATGGTATGACGCTATAACGTATTAGGTTATATGGCATGACGTTATAACGTAATACGTTATATGGTATGACGTTATAACGTAAATGGGTTATATGGTATGACGTTATACCGTCTTACGTTATGTGGGACGACGTTATAACGTATTGCGTTATATGGTATGACGTTATAACGTATTACGTTATATGGGATGACGTTATAACGTAATAGGTCATATGGTATGACGTTATATCGTAATACGTTATATAGGATGACGTTATATAGGATGACGTTATAACGAATTACGTTATATGGGATGACGTTATAACGTAATTGGTTATATGGTATGACGTTATACAGAGTTACGTTATATGGTATGACGTTATAACGTAAATAGGTTATATGGTATGACGTTATACCGTATTACGTTATATGGGATGACGTTATAACGTATTACGTAATATGGGACGACGTTATAACGCATTACGTTATATGGGATGACGTTATAACGTATTCCGTCATATGGAATACCGTTATAACGTATTAGGTTATATGGTATGACGCTATAACGTATTAGGTTATATGGCATGACGTTATAACGTAATACGTTATATGGTATGACGTTATAACGTAAATGGGTTATATGGTATGACGTTATACCGTCTTACGTTATGTGGGACGACGTTATAACGTATTGCGTTATATGGTATGACGTTATAACGTATTACGTTATATGGGATGACGTTATAACGTAATAGGTCATATGGTATGACGTTATATCGTAATACGTTATATAGGATGACGTTATAACGAATTACGTTATATGGGATGACGTTATAACGTAATTGGTTATATGGCATGACGTTATAACTTAATAGGTTATATGGTATGACGTTATAACGCATTACGTAATATGGGATGACGTTATAACGTATTACGTTATGTGGGACGACGTTATAACGTATTGCGTTATATGGGATGACTTTATAACGTATTACGTTATATGGGATGACGTTATAACGTATTACGTTATATGGGATGACGTTGTAACGTAATAGGTTATATGGTATGACGTTATACCGTATTACGTTATATGGGATGACGTTATAACGCATTACGTAATATGGGATTACGCTATAACGTATTACGTTATGTGGGACGACGTTATAACGTATTGCGTTATATGGGATGACGTTATAACGTATTACGTTATATGGGATGACGTTATAACGTATTACGTTATATGGGATGACGTTATAACGTATTACGTTATATGGGATGACGTTATAACGTATTACGTAATATGGGACGACGTTATAACGCATTACGTTATATGGGATGACGTTATAACGTATTCCGTCATATGGAATACCGTTATAACGTATTAGGTTATATGGTATGACGCTATAACGTATTAGGTTATATGGCATGACGTTATAACGTAATACGTTATATGGTATGAGGCTATAACGTATTAGGTTATATGGCATGACGTTATAACGTAATACGTTATATGGTATGACGTTATAACGTAAATGGGTTATATGGTATGACGTTATACCGTATTACGTTATGTGGGACGACGTTATAACGTATTGGGTTATATGGTATGACGTTATAACGTATTACGTTATATGGGATGACGTTATAACGTAATAGGTCATATGGTATGACGTTATATCGTAATACGTTATATAGGATGACGTTATAACGAATTACGTTATATGGGATGACGTTATAACGTAATTGGTTATATGGCATGACGTTATAACTTAATATTTCATATGGTATGACGTTATACCGAATTACGTTATATGGTATGACGTTATAACGTATTACGTTATATGGGATGACGTTATAACGTAATAGGTTATATGGTATGACGTTATAACGTAATACGTTATATAGGATGACGTTATAACGTATTACGTTATATGGGATGACGTTATAACGTAATAGGTTATATGGTATAACGTTATAACTTAATAGGTTATATGGTATGACGTTATACCGAATTACGTTATATGGGATGACGTTATAACGTATTACGTTATATGGAATACCGTTATAACGTATTAGGTTATATGGTATGACGCTATAACATATTACGTTATATGGCATGACGTTATAAAGTAATACGTTATATGGTATGACGTTATAACGTAAATAGGCTATATGGTATGACGTTATACCGAATTACGTTGTATGGTATGACGTTATAACGTAAATAGGTTATATGGTATGACGTTATCCCGTATTACGTTATATGGGATGACGTTATAACGCATTACGTAATATGGGATGACCTTATAACGTATTACGTTATGTGTGACGACGTTATAACGTATTGCGTTATATGGGATGACTTTATAACGTATTACGTTATATGGGATGACGTTATAACGTATTACGTAATATGGGACGACGTTATAACGCATTACGTTATATGGGATGACGTTATAACGTATTACGTTATATGGAATACCGTTATAACGTATTAGGTTATATGGTATGACGCTATAACATATTACGTTATATGGCATGACGTTATAAAGTAATACGTTATATGGTATGACGTTATAACGTAAATAGGCTATATGGTATGACGTTATACCGAATTACGTTATATGGTATGACGTTATAACGTAAATAGGTTATATGGTATGACGTTATCCCGTATTACGTTATATGGGATGACGTTATAACGCATTACGTAATATGGGATGACCTTATAACGTATTACGTTATGTGCGACGACGTTATAACGTATTGCGTTATATGGAATGACGTTATAACGTATTACGTTATATGGGATGACGTTATAACGTAATAGGTCATATGGTATGACGTTATATCGTAATACGTTATATAGGATGACGTTATAACGAATTACGTTATATGGGATGACGTTATAACGTAATTGGTTATATGGCATGACGTTATAACTTAATAGGTTATATGGTATGACGTTATACCGAATTACGTTATATGGTATGACGTTATAACGTATTACGTTATATGGGATGACGTTATAACGTAATACGTTATATGGTATGACGTTGTAACGTAAATAGGTTATATGGTATGACGTTATAACGTAAATAGGTTATATGGTATGACGTTATACCGTATTACGTTATATGGGATGACGTTATAACGTATTACGTAATATGCTACGACGTTATAACGCATTACGTTATATGGGATGACGTTATAACGTATTCCGTCATATGGAATACCGTTATAACGTATTAGGTTATATGGTATGACGCTATAACGTATTAGGTTATATGGCATGACGTTATAACGTAAATAGGCTATATGGTATGACGTTATACCGAATTACGTTATATGGTATGACGTTATAACGTAAATAGGTTATATGGTATGACGTTATCCCGTATTATGTTATATGGGATGACGTTATAACGCATTACGTAATATGGGATGACGTTATAACGTATTACGTTATGTGGGACGACGTTATAACGTATTGCGTTATATGGGATGACTTTATAACGTATTACGTTATATGGGATGACGTTATAACGTATTACGTAATATGGGACGACGTTATAACGCATTACGTTATATGGGATGACGTTATAACGTATTCCGTCATATGGAATACCGTTATAACGTATTAAGTTATATGGTATGACGCTATAACGTATTACGTTATATGGCATGACGTTATAACGTAATACGTTATATGTTATGACGTTGTAACGTAAATAGGTTATATGGTATGACGTTATACCGAGTTACGTTATATGGTATGACGTTATAACGTAAATAGGTTATATGGTATGACGTTATACCGTATTACGTTATATGGGATGACGTTATAACGTATTACGTAATATGGGACGACGTTATAACGCATTACGTTATATGGGATGACGTTATAACGTATTCCGTCATATGGAATACCGTTATAACGTATTAAGTTATATGGTATGACGCTATAACGTATTACGTTATATGGCATGACGTTATAACGTAATACGTTATATGGTATGACGTTGTAACGTAAATAGGTTATATGGTATGACGTTATACAGAGTTACGTTATATGGTATGACGTTATAACGTAAATAGGTTATATGGTATGACGTTATACCGTATTACGTTATATGGGATGACGTTATAACGTATTACGTAATATGGGACGACGTTATAACGCATTACGTTATATGGGATGACGTTATAACGTATTCCGTCATATGGAATACCGTTATAACGTATTAGGTTATATGGTATGACGCTATAACGTATTAGGTTATATGGCATGACGTTATAACGTAATACGTTATATGGTATGACGTTATAACGTAAATGGGTTATATGGTATGACGTTATACCGTCTTACGTTATGTGGGACGACGTTATAACGTATTGCGTTATATGGTATGACGTTATAACGTATTACGTTATATGGGATGACGTTATAACGAATTACGTTATATGGGATGACGTTATAACGTAATTGGTTATATGGCATGACGTTATAACTTAATAGGTTATATGGTATGACGTTATAACGCATTACGTAATATGGGATGACGTTATAACGTATTACGTTATGTGGGACGACGTTATAACGTATTGCGTTATATGGGATGACTTTATAACGTATTACGTTATATGGGATGACGTTATAACGTATTACGTTATATGGGATGACGTTGTAACGTAATAGGTTATATGGTATGACGTTATACCGTATTACGTTATATGGGATGACGTTATAACGCATTACGTAATATGGGATTACGCTATAACGTATTACGTTATGTGGGACGACGTTATAACGTATTGCGTTATATGGGATGACGTTATAACGTATTACGTTATATGGGATGACGTTATAACGTATTACGTTATATGGTATGACGTTATAACGTAAATAGGTTATATGGTATGACGTTATCCCGTATTACGTTATATGGGATGACGTTATAACGCATTACGTAATATGGGATGACGTTATAACGTATTACGTTATGTGGGACGACGTTATAACGTATTGCGTTATATGGGATGACTTTATAACGTATTACGTTATATGGGATGACGTTATAACGTAATAGGTCATATGGTATGACGTTATATCGTAATACGTTATATAGGATGACGTTATAACGAATTACGTTATATGGGATGACGTTATAACGTAATTGGTTATATGGCATGACGTTATAACTTAATAGGTTATATGGTATGACGTTATACCGAATTACGTTATATGGTATGACGTTATAACGTATTACGTTATATGGGATGACGTTATAACGTAATACGTTATATGGTATGACGTTGTAACGTAAATAGGTTATATGGTATGACGTTATAACGTAAATAGGTTATATGGTATGACGTTATACCGTATTACGTTATATGGGATGACGTTATAACGTATTACGTTATATGGGATGACGTTATAACGTATTACGTTATATGGGATGACGTTGTAACGTAATAGGCTATATGGTATGACGTTATACCGAATTACGTTATATGGTATGACGTTATAACGTAAATAGGTTATATGGTATGACGTTATCCCGTATTACGTTATATGGGATGACGTTATAACGCATTACGTAATATGGGATGACCTTATAACGTATTACGTTATGTGTGACGACGTTATAACGTATTGCGTTATATGGGATGACTTTATAACGTATTACGTTATATGGGATGACGTTATAACGTATTACGTAATATGGGACGACGTTATAACGCATTACGTTATATGGGATGACGTTATAACGTATTACGTTATATGGAATACCGTTATAACGTATTAGGTTATATGGTATGACGCTATAACATATTACGTTATATGGCATGACGTTATAAAGTAATACGTTATATGGTATGACGTTATAACGTAAATAGGCTATATGGTATGACGTTATACCGAATTACGTTATATGGTATGACGTTATAACGTAAATAGGTTATATGGTATGACGTTATCCCGTATTACGTTATATGGTATGACGTTATAACGCATTACGTAATATGGGATGACGTTATAACGTATTACGTTATGTGGGACGACGTTATAACGTATTGCGTTATATGGGATGACTTTATAACGTATTACGTTATATGGGATGACGTTATAACGTATTACGTTATATGGGATGACGTTGTAACGTAATAGGTTATATGGTATGACGTTATACCGTATTACGTTATATGGGATGACGTTGTAACGTAAATAGGTTATATGGTATGACGTTATAACGTAAATAGGTTATATGGTATGACGTTATACCGTATTACGTTATATGGGATGACGTTATAACGTATTACGTAATATGCTACGACGTTATAACGCATTACGTTATATGGGATGACGTTATAACGTATTCCGTCATATGGAATACCGTTATAACGTATTAGGTTATATGGTATGACGCTATAACGTATTAGGTTATATGGCATGACGTTATAACGTAAATAGGCTATATGGTATGACGTTATACCGAATTACGTTATATGGTATGACGTTATAACGTAAATAGGTTATATGGTATGACGTTATCCCGTATTACGTTATATGGGATGACGTTATAACGCATTACGTAATATGGGATGACGTTATAACGTATTACGTTATGTGGGACGACGTTATAACGTATTGCGTTATATGGGATGACTTTATAACGTATTACGTTATATGGGATGACGTTATAACGTATTACGTAATATGGGACGACGTTATAACGCATTACGTTATATGGGATGACGTTATAACGTATTCCGTCATATGGAATACCGTTATAACGTATTAAGTTATATGGTATGACGCTATAACGTATTACGTTATATGGCATGACGTTATAACGTAATACGTTATATGTTATGACGTTGTAACGTAAATAGGTTATATGGTATGACGTTATACCGAGTTACGTTATATGGTATGACGTTATAACGTAAATAGGTTATATGGTATGACGTTATACCGTATTACGTTATATGGGATGACGTTATAACGTATTACGTAATATGGGACGACGTTATAACGCATTACGTTATATGGGATGACGTTATAACGTATTCCGTCATATGGAATACCGTTATAACGTATTAAGTTATATGGTATGACGCTATAACGTATTACGTTATATGGCATGACGTTATAACGTAATACGTTATATGGTATGACGTTGTAACGTAAATAGGTTATATGGTATGACGTTATACAGAGTTACGTTATATGGTATGACGTTATAACGTAAATAGGTTATATGGTATGACGTTATACCGTATTACGTTATATGGGATGACGTTATAACGTATTACGTAATATGGGACGACGTTATAACGCATTACGTTATATGGGATGACGTTATAACGTATTCCGTCATATGGAATACCGTTATAACGTATTAGGTTATATGGTATGACGCTATAACGTATTAGGTTATATGGCATGACGTTATAACGTAATACGTTATATGGTATGACGTTATAACGTAAATGGGTTATATGGTATGACGTTATACCGTCTTACGTTATGTGGGACGACGTTATAACGTATTGCGTTATATGGTATGACGTTATAACGTATTACGTTATATGGGATGACGTTATAACGAATTACGTTATATGGGATGACGTTATAACGTAATTGGTTATATGGCATGACGTTATAACTTAATAGGTTATATGGTATGACGTTATAACGCATTACGTAATATGGGATGACGTTATAACGTATTACGTTATGTGGGACGACGTTATAACGTATTGCGTTATATGGGATGACTTTATAACGTATTACGTTATATGGGATGACGTTATAACTTATTACGTTATATGGGATGACGTTGTAACGTAATATTTTATATGGTATGACGTTATACCGTATTACGTTATATGGGATGACGTTATAACGCATTACGTAATATGGGATTACGCTATAACGTATTACGTTATGTGGGACGACGTTATAACGTATTGCGTTATATGGGATGACGTTATAACGTATTACGTTATATGGGATGACGTTATAACGTATTACGTTATATGGGATGACGTTATAACGTATTACGTTATATGGGATGACGTTATAACGTATTACGTAATATGGGACGACGTTATAACGCATTACGTTATATGGGATGACGTTATAACGTATTCCGTCATATGGAATACCGTTATAACGTATTAGGTTATATGGTATGACGCTATAACGTATTAGGTTATATGGCATGACGTTATAACGTAATACGTTATATGGTATGACGCTATAACGTATTAGGTTATATGGCATGACGTTATAACGTAATACGTTATATGGTATGACGTTATAACGTAAATGGGTTATATGGTATGACGTTATACCGTATTACGTTATGTGGGACGACGTTATAACGTATTGGGTTATATGGTATGACGTTATAACGTATTACGTTATATGGGATGACGTTATAACGTAATAGGTCATATGGTATGACGTTATATCGTAATACGTTATATAGGATGACGTTATAACGAATTACGTTATATGGGATGACGTTATAACGTAATTGGTTATATGGCATGACGTTATAACTTATTATTTTATATGGTATGACGTTATACCGAATTACGTTATATGGTATGACGTTATAACGTATTACGTTATATGGGATGACGTTATAACGTAATAGGTTATATGGTATGACGTTATAACGTAATACGTTATATAGGATGACGTTATAACGTATTACGTTATATGGGATGACGTTATAACGTAATAGGTTATATGGTATAACGTTATAACTTAATAGGTTATATGGTATGACGTTATACCGAATTACGTTATATGGGATGACGTTATAACGTATTACGTTATATGGAATACCGTTATAACGTATTAGGTTATATGGTATGACGCTATAACATATTACGTTATATGGCATGACGTTATAAAGTAATACGTTATATGGTATGACGTTATAACGTAAATAGGCTATATGGTATGACGTTATACCGAATTACGTTATATGGTATGACGTTATAACGTAAATAGGTTATATGGTATGACGTTATCCCGTATTATGTTATATGGGATGACGTTATAACGCATTACGTAATATGGGATGACCTTATAACGTATTACGTTATGTGTGACGACGTTATAACGTATTGCGTTATATGGGATGACTTTATAACGTATTACGTTATATGGGATGACGTTATAACGTATTACGTAATATGGGACGACGTTATAACGCATTACGTTATATGGGATGACGTTATAACGTATTACGTTATATGGAATACCGTTATAACGTATTAGGTTATATGGTATGACGCTATAACATATTACGTTATATGGCATGACGTTATAAAGTAATACGTTATATGGTATGACGTTATAACGTAAATAGGCTATATGGTATGACGTTATACCGAATTACGTTATATGGTATGACGTTATAACGTAAATAGGTTATATGGTATGACGTTATCCCGTATTACGTTATATGGGATGACGTTATAACGCATTACGTAATATGGGATGACCTTATAACGTATTACGTTATGTGCGACGACGTTATAACGTATTGCGTTATATGGTATGACGTTATAACGTATTACGTTATATGGGATGACGTTATAACGTAATAGGTCATATGGTATGACGTTATATCGTAATACGTTATATAGGATGCCGTTATAACGAATTACGTTATATGGGATGACGTTATAACGTAATTGGTTATATGGCATGACGTTATAACTTAATAGGTTATATGGTATGACGTTATACCGAATTACGTTATATGGTATGACGTTATAACGTATTACGTTATATGGGATGACGTTATAACGTAATACGTTATATGGTATGACGTTGTAACGTAAATAGGTTATATGGTATGACGTTATAACGTAAATAGGTTATATGGTATGACGTTATACCGTATTACGTTATATGGGATGACGTTATAACGTATTACGTAATATGCTACGACGTTATAACGCATTACGTTATATGGGATGACGTTATAACGTATTCCGTCATATGGAATACCGTTATAACGTATTAGGTTATATGGTATGACGCTATAACGTATTAGGTTATATGGCATGACGTTATAACGTAATACGTTATATGGTATGACGTTATAACGTAAATGGGTTATGTGGTATGACGTTATACCGTATTACGTTATATGGGATGACGTTATAACGTAATAGGTTATATGGTATGACGTTATAACGTAATACGTTATATAGGATGACGTTATAACGTATTACGTTATATGGGATGACGTTATAACGTAATAGGTTATATGGTATAACGTTATAACTTAATAGGTTATATGGTATGACGTTATACCGAATTACGTTATATGGGATGACGCTATAACGTATTACGTTATATGGAATACCGTTATAACGTATTAGGTTATATGGTGTGACGCTATAACATATTACGTTATATGGCATGACGTTATAAAGTAATACGTTATATGGTATGACGTTATAACGTAAATAGGCTATATGGTATGACGTTATACCGAATTACGTTATATGGTATGACGTTATAACGTAAATAGGTTATATGGTATGACGTTATCCCGTATTACGTTATATGGGATGACGTTATAACGCATTACGTAATATGGGATGACGTTATAACGTATTACGTTATGTGGGACGACGTTATAACGTATTGCGTTATATGGGATGACTTTATAACGTATTACGTTATATGGGATGACGTTATAACGTATTACGTAATATGGGACGACGTTATAACGCATTACGTTATATGGGATGACGTTATAACGTATTCCGTCATATGGAATACCGTTATAACGTATTAAGTTATATGGTATGACGCTATAACGTATTACGTTATATGGCATGACGTTATAACGTAATACGTTATATGTTATGACGTTGTAACGTAAATAGGTTATATGGTATGACGTTATACCGAGTTACGTTATATGGTATGACGTTATAACGTAAATGGGTTATATGGTATGACGTTATACCGTATTACGTTATATGGGATGACGTTATAACGTATTACGTAATATGGGACGACGTTATATCGCATTACGTTATATGGGATGACGTTATAACGTATTCCGTCATATGGAATACCGTTATAACGTATTAAGTTATATGGTATGACGCTATAACGTATTACGTTATATGGCATGACGTTATAACGTAATACGTTATATGGTATGACGTTGTAACGTAAATAGGTTATATGGTATGACGTTATACAGAGTTACGTTATATGGTATGACGTTATAACGTAAATAGGTTATATGGTATGACGTTATACCGTATTACGTTATATGGGATGACGTTATAACGTATTACGTAATATGGGACGACGTTATAACGCATTACGTTATATGGGATGACGTTATAACGTATTCCGTCATATGGAATACCGTTATAACGTATTAGGTTATATGGTATGACGCTATAACGTATTAGGTTATATGGCATGACGTTATAACGTAATACGTTATATGGTATGACGTTATAACGTAAATGGGTTATATGGTATGACGTTATACCGTCTTACGTTATGTGGGACGACGTTATAACGTATTGCGTTATATGGTATGACGTTATAACGTATTACGTTATATGGGATGACGTTATAACGTAATAGGTCATATGGTATGACGTTATATCGTAATACGTTATATAGGATGACGTTATAACGAATTACGTTATATGGGATGACGTTATAACGTAATTGGTTATATGGCATGACGTTATAACTTAATAGGTTATATGGTATGACGTTATAACGCATTACGTAATATGGGATGACGTTATAACGTATTACGTTATGTGGGACGACGTTATAACGTGTTGCGTTATATGGGATGACTTTATAACGTATTACGTTATATGGGATGACGTTATAACGTATTACGTTATATGGGATGACGTTGTAACGTAATAGGTTATATGGTATGACGTTATACCGTATTACGTTATATGGGATGACGTTATAACGCATTACGTAATATGGGATTACGCTATAACGTATTACGTTATGTGGGACGACGTTATAACGTATTGCGTTATATGGGATGACGTTATAACGTATTACGTTATATGGGATGACGTTATAACGTATTACGTTATATGGGATTACGTTATAACGTATTACGTTATATGGGATGACGTTATAACGTATTACGTAATATGGGACGACGTTATAACGCATTACGTTATATGGGATGACGTTATAACGTATTCCGTCATATGGAATACCGTTATAACGTATTAGGTTATATGGTATGACGCTATAACGTATTAGGTTATATGGCATGACGTTATAACGTAATACGTTATATGGTATGACGTTATAACGTAAATGGGTTATATGGTATGACGTTATACCGTATTACGTTATGTGGGACGACGTTATAACGTATTGGGTTATATGGTATGACGTTATAACGTATTACGTTATATGGGATGACGTTATAACGTAATAGGTCATATGGTATGACGTTATATCGTAATACGTTATATAGGATGACGTTATAACGAATTACGTTATATGGGATGACGTTATAACGTAATTGGTTATATGGCATGACGTTATAACTTAATATTTTATATGGTATGACGTTATACCGAATTACGTTATATGGTATGACGTTATAACGTATTACGTTATATGGGATGACGTTATAACGTAATAGGTTATATGGTATGACGTTATAACGTAATACGTTATATAGGATGACGTTATAACGTATTACGTTATATGGGATGACGTTATAACGTAATAGGTTATATGGTATAACGTTATAACTAAATAGGTTATATGGTATGGCGTTATACCGAATTACGTTATATGGGATGACGTTATAACGTATTACGTTATATGGAATACCGTTATAACGTATTAGGTTATATGGTATGACGCTATAACGTATTAGGTTATATGGCATGACGTTATAACGTAATACGTTATAAGGTATGACGTTATAACGTAAATGGGTTATATGGTATGACGTTATACCGTATTACGTTATGTGGGACGACGTTATAACGTATTGCGTTATATGGTATGACGTTATAACGTATTACGTTATATGGGATGACGTTATAACGTAATAGGTCATATGGTATGACGTTATATCGTAATACGTTATATAGGATGTCGTTATAACGAATTAAGTTATATGGGATGACGTTATAACGTAATTGGTTATATGGCATGACGTTATAACTTAATAGGTTATATGGTATGACGTTATATAGAATTACGTTATATGGTATGACGTTATAACGTAAATAGGTTATATGGTATGACGTTACACCGTATTACGTTATATGGGATGACGTTATAACGTATTACGTAATATGGGACGACGTTATAACGCATTACGTTATATGGGATGATGTTATAACGTATTCCGTCATATGGAATACCGTTATAACGTATTAGGTTATATGGTATGACGCTATAACGTATTACGTTATATGGCATGACGTTATAACGTAATACGTTATATGGTATGACGTTATAACGTAAATAGGTTATATGGCATGACGTTATACCGAATTACGTTATATGGTATGACGTTATAACGTAAATAGGTTATATGGTATGACGTTATACCGTATTACATTATATGGGATGACGTTATAACGTATTACGTAATATGGGACGACGTTATAACGCATTACGTTATATGGGATGACGTTATAACGTATTACGTTATATGGGATGACGTTATAACGTATTACGTTGTATGGGATGACGTTATAACGTAATAGGTTATATGGTATAACGTTATAACGTATTACGTTATATGGCATGACGTTATAAAGTAATACGTTATATGGTATGACGTTATAACGTAAATAGGCTATATGGTATGACGTTATACCGAATTACGTTATATGGTATGACGTTATAACGTAAATAGGTTATATGGTATGACGTTATACCGTATTACGTTATATGGGATGACGTTATAACGCATTACGTAACATGGGATTACGCTATAACGTATTACGTTATGTGGGACGACGTTATAACGTATTGCGTTATATGGGATGACGTTATAACGTATTACGTTATATGGGATGACGTTATAACGTATTACGTTATATGGGATGACGTTATAACGTATTACGTTATATGGGATGACGTTATAACGTATTACGTAATATGGGACGACGTTGTAACGCATTACGTTATATGGGATGACGTTATAACGTATTCCGTCATATGGAATACCGTTATAACGTATTAGGTTATATGGTATGACGCTATAACGTATTAGGTTATATGGCATGACGTTATAACGTAATACGTTATATGGTATGACGTTATAACGTAAATGGGTTATATGGTATGACGTTATACCGTATTACGTTATATGGCATGACGTTATAACGTAATACGTTATATGGTATGACGTTATAACGTAAATAGGTTATATGGCATGACGTTATAACGAAATAGGTTATATGGTATGAAGTTAAAACGTAAATAGGTTATATGGTATGACGTTATACCGTATTACGTTATATGGGATGACGTTATAACGCATTACGTAATATGGGATGACCTTATAACGTATTACGTTATGTGTGACGACGTTATAACGTATTGCGTTATATGGGATGACTTTATAACGTATTACGTTATATGGGATGACGTTATAACGTATTACGTAATATGGGACGACGTTATAACGCATTACGTTATATGGGATGACGTTATAACGTATTCCGTCATATGGAATACCGTTATAACGTATTAAGTTATATGGTATGACGCTATAACGTATTACGTTATATGGCATGACGTTATAACGTAATACGTTATATGGTATGACGTTGTAACGTAAATAGGTTATATGGTATGACGTTATACCGAGTTACGTTATATGGTATGACGTTATAACGTAAATGGGTTATATGGTATGACGTTATACCGTATTACATTATATGGGATGACGTTATAACGTATTACGAAATATGGGACGACGTTATAACGCATTACGTTATATGGGATGACGTTATAACGTATTCCGTCATATGGAATACCGTTATAACGTATTAGGTTATATGGTATGACGCTATAACGTATTAGGTTATATGGCATGACGTTATAACGAAATAGGTTATATGGTATGAAGTTAAAACGTAAATAGGTTATATGGTATGACGTTATACCGTATTACGTTATGTGGGACGACGTTATAACGTATTGCGTTATATGGTATGACGTTATAACGTATTACGCTATATGGGATGACGTTATAGCGAAATAGGTTATATGGTATGACGTTATAACGTATTACGTTATATGGTATGAAATTATAACGTATTGCGTTATATGGTATGACGTTATAACGTAAATGGGTTATATGGTATGACGTTATACCGTATTACGTTATGTGGGACGACGTTATAACGTATTGCGTTATATGGTATGACGTTATAACGTAATACGTTATATGGTATGACGTTATAACGTAACTAGGTTATATGGTATGACGTTATACCGTATTACGTTATATGGGATGTCGTTATAACGCATTACGTAATATGGGATGACGTTATAACGTATTCCGTCATATGGAATACCGTTATAACGTATTAGGTTATATGGTATGACGCTATAACGTATTAGGTTATATGGCATGACGTTATAACGAAATAGGTTATATGGTATGAAGTTAAAACGTAAATAGGTTATATGGTATGACGTTATACCGTATTACGTTATGTGGGACGACGTTATAACGTATTGCGTTATATGGTATGACGTTATAACGTATTACGCTATATGGGATGACGTTATAGCGAAATAGGTTATATGGTATGACGTTATAACGTATTACGTTATATGGTATGAAATTATAACGTATTGCGTTATATGGTATGACGTTATAACGTAAATGGGTTATATGGTATGACGTTATACCGTATTACGTTATGTGGGACGACGTTATAACGTATTGCGTTATATGGTATGACGTTATAACGTAATACGTTATATGGTATGACGTTATAACGTAACTAGGTTATATGGTATGACGTTATACCGTATTACGTTATATGGGATGTCGTTATAACGCATTACGTAATATGGGATGACGTTATAACGTATTACGTTATGTGGGACGACGTTATAACGTATTGCGTTATATGGGATGACGTTATAACGTATTACGTTATATGGGATGACGTTATAACGTATTGCGTTGTATGGGATGACGTTATAACGTAATAGGTTATATGGTATAACGTCATAACGTATTACCTTATGTGGTATGACGTTATAACGTATTACGTTATATGGTATGACATTATAACGTAATAGGTTATATGGTATGACTTTATAACGTAATACGTTATATGGTATGACGTTATAACGTAAGTAGGTTATATGGTATGACGTTACACCGTATTACGTTATATGGGATGACGTTATAACGTATTACGTAATATGGGACGACGTTATAACGCATTACGTTATATGGGATGACGTTATAACGTATTCCGTCATATGGAATACCGTTATAACGTATTAAGTTATATGGTGTGACGCTATAACGTATTACGTTATATGACATGACGTTATAACGTAATACGTTATATGGTATGACGTTGTAACGTAAATAGGTTATATGGTATGACGTTATACCGAGTTACGTTATATGGTATGAAGTTATAACGTAAATAGGTTATATGGTATGACGTTATACCGTATTACGTTATATGGGATGACGTTATAACGTATTACGTAATATGGGATGACGTTATAACGTATTACGTAATATGGGATGACGTTATAACGTATTACGTTATATGGAATACCGTTATAACGTATTAGGTTATATGGTATGACGCTATAACATATTACGTTATATGGCATGACGTTATAAAGTAATACTTTATATGGTATGACGTTATAACGTAAATAGGCTATATGGTATGACGTTATACCGAATTACGTTATATGGTATGACGTTATAACGTAAATAGGTTATATGGTATAACGTTATCCCGTATTACGTTATATGGGATGACGTTATAACGCATTACGTAATATGGGATGACGTTATAACGTATTACGTTATGTGGAACGACGTTATAACGTATTGCGTTATATGGGATGACTTTATAACGTATTACGTTATATGGGATGACGTTATAACGTATTACGTTATATGGGATGACGTTGTAACGTAATAGGTTATATGGTATGACGTTATACCGTATTACGTTATATGGGATGACGTTATAACGCATTACGTAATATGGGATTATGCTATAACGTATTACGTTATGTGGGACGACGTTATAACGTATTGCGTTATATGGGATGACGTTATAACGTATTACGTTATATGGGATGACGTTATAACTTATTACGTTATATGGGATGACGTTATAACGTATTACGTTATATGGGATGACGTTATAACGTAATAGGTTATATGTTATAACGTTATAACGTATTACGTTATATGGTATGACGTTATAACGTAATAGGTTATATGGTATGACGTTATAACGTAATACGTTATATGGTATGACGTTATAACGTATTTCGTAATATGGGACGACGTTATAACGCATTACGTTATATGGGATGACGTTATAACGTATTACGTTATATGGAATACCGATATAACGCATTAGGTTATATGGTATGACGCTATAACGTATTACGTTATATGGCATGACGTTATGACGTAATAGGTTATATGGTATGACGTTATAACGTAAATGGGTTATATGGTATGACGTTATACCGTATTACGTTATGTGGGACTACGTTATAACGTATTGCGTTATATGGTATGACGTTATAACGTATTACGTTATATGGGATGACGTTATAACGTAATAGGTCATATGGTATGACGTTATATCGTAATACGTTATATAGGATGTCGTTATAACGTATTACGTTATATGGGGTGACGTTATATCGTAATTGGTTATATGGTATGACGTTATAACTTAATAGGTTATATGGTATTACGTTATACCGAATTACGTTATATGGTATGACGTTATAACGTATTACGTTATATGGGATGACGTTATAACGTATTTCGTTATATGGGATGACGTTATAACGTATTACGTAATATGGGATGACGTTATAACGTATTACGTTATTTGGGACGACGCTATAACGTATTGCGTTATATGGTATGACGTTATAACGCAAATGGGTTATATGGGATGACGTTATAACGTATTACGTTATGTGGGACGACGTTATAACGTATTGCGTTATATGGGATGACGTTATAACGTATTACGTTATATGGGATGACGTTATAACGTATTACGTTATATGGTATGACGTTATAACGTAAATGGGTTATATGGTATGACGTTATACCGTATTACGTTATGTGGGACGACGTTATAACGTATTGCGTTATATGGTATGACGTTATAACCTACTACGTTATGTGGGATGACGTTATAGCGAAATTGGTTATATGGTATGACGTTATAACGTATTACGTTATATGGTATGAAATTATAACGTATTGCGTTATATGGTATGACGTTATAACGTAAATGGGTTATATTTTATGACGTTATACCGTATTACGTTATGTGGGACGACGTTATAACGTATTGCGTTATATGGTATGACGTTATAACGTTATACGTTATATGGTATGACGTTATAACGTAAATAGGTTATATGGTATGACGTTATACCGTATTACGTTATATGGGATGTCGTTATAACGCATTACGTAATATGGGATGACGTTATAACGTATTACGTTATGTGGGACGACGTTATAACTTATTGCGTTATATGGGATGACGTTATATCGTATTACGTTATATGGGATGACGTTATAACGTATTACGTTGTATGGGATGACGTTATAACGTAATAGGTTATATGGTATAACGTTATAACGTATTACGTTATGTGGTATGACGTTATAACGTATTACGTTATATGGTATGACGTTATAACGTATTTCGTTATATGGGATGACGTTATAACGTATTACGTAATATGGGATGACGTTATAACGTATTACGTTATGTGGGACGACGTTATAACGTATTGCCTTATATGGTATGACGTTATAACGTATTACGTTATATGGGATGACGTTATACCGAGTTACGTTATATGGTATGACGTTATAACGTAAATAGGTTATATGGTATGACGTTATACCGTATTACGTTATATGGGATGACGTTATAACGTATTACGTAATATGGGACGACGTTATAACGCATTACGTTATATGGGATGACGTTATAACGTATTAGGTTATATGGCATGACGTTATAACGTAATACGTTATATGGTATGACGTTGTAACGTAAATAGGTTATATGGTATGACGTTATACCGAGTTACGTTATATGGTATGACGTTATAACGTAAATAGGTTATATGTTATGACGTTATACCGTATTACGTTATATGGGATGACGTTATAACGTATTACGTCATATGGAATACCGTTATAACGTATTACGTTATGTGGTATGACGTTATAACGCATTACGTTATATGGTATGACGTTATAACGTATTTCGTTATATGGGATGACGTTATAACGTATTACGTAATATGGGATGACGTTATAACGTATTACGTTATGTGGGACGACGTTATAACGTATTGCGTTATATGGTATGACGTTATAACGTATTACGTTATATGGGATGACGTTATAACGTAATAGGTCATATGGTATGACGTTATATCGTAATACGTTATATAGGATGACGTTATAACGAATTACGTTATATGGGATGACGTTATAACGTATTACGTTATATGGAATACCGTTATAACGTATTAGGTTATATGGTATGACGCTATAACATATTACGTTATATGGCATGACGTTATAAAGTAATACGTTATATGGTATGACGTTATAACGTAAATAGGCTATATGGTATGACGTTATACCGAATTACGTTATATGGTATGACGTTATAACGTAAATAGGTTATATGGTATGACGTTATCCCGTATTACGTTATATGGGATGACGTTATAACGCATTACGTAATATGGGATGACGTTATAACGTATTACGTTATGTGGGTCTACGTTATAACGTATTGCGTTATATGGGATGACTTTATAACGTATTACGTTGTATGGGATGACGTTATAACGTATTACGTTATATGGGATGACGTTGTAACGTAATAGGTTATATGGTATGACGTTATACCGTATTACGTTATATGGGATGACGTTATAACGCATTACGTAATATGGGATTATGCTATAACGTATTACGTTATGTGGGACGACGTTATAACGTATTGCGTTATATGGGATGACGTTATAACGCATTACGTTATATGGGATGACGTTATAACGTATTACGTTATATGGAATACCGCTATAACGTATTAGGTTATATGGTATGACGCTATAACGTATTACGTTATATGGCATGACGTTATGACGTAATACGTTATATGGTATGACGTTATAACGTAAATGGGTTATATGGTATGACGTTATACCGTATTACGTTATGTGGGACGACGTTATAACGTATTGCGTTATATGGTATGACGTTATAACGTATTACGTTATATGGGATGACGTTATGACGTAATAGGTCATATGGTATGACGTTATATCGTAATACGTTATATAGGATGACGTTATAACGTATTACGTTATATGGAGTGACGTTATAACGTAATTGGTTATATGGTATGACGTTATAACTTAATAGGTTATATGGCATTACGTTATACCGAATTACGTTATATGGTATGACGTTATAACGTATTACGTTATATGGGATGACGTTATAACGTATTTCGTTATATGGGATGAGGTTATAACGTAAATGGGTTATATTTTATGACGTTATACCGTATTACGTTATGTGGGACGACGTTATAACGTATTGCGTTATATGGTATGACGTTATAACGTAACACGTTATATGGTATGACGTTATAACGTCAATAGGTTATATGGTATGACGTTATACCGTATTACGTTATATGGGATGTCGTTATAACGCATTACGTAATATGGGATGACGTTGTAACGTATTACGTTATGTGGGACGACGTTATAACTTATTGCGTTATATGGGATGACGTTATAACGTATAGCGTTATATGGTATGACGTTATAACGTATTACGTTATATGGGATGACGTTATAACGAAATAGGTTATATGGTATGAAGTTAAAACGTAAATAGGTTATATGGTATGACGTTATACCGTATTACGTTATGTGGGACGACGTTATAACGTATTGCGGTTATATGGTATGACGTTATAACCTACTACGTTATATGGGATGACGTTATAGCGAAATAGGTTATATGGTATGACGTTATAACGTATTACGTTATATGGTATGAAATTATAACGTATTGCGTTATATGGTATGACGTTATAACGTAAATGGGTTATATTTTATGACGTTATACCGTATTACGTTATGTGGGACGACGTTATAACGTATTGCGTTATATGGTATGACGTTATAACGTAACACGTTATATGGTATGACGTTATAACGTAAATAGGTTATATGGTATGACGTTATACCGTAATACGTTATATAGGATGACGTTATAACGAATTACGTTATATGGGATGACGTTATAACGTATTACGTTATATGGAATACCGTTATAACGTAAATAGGCTATATGGTATGACGTTATACCGAATTACGTTATATGGTATGACGTTATAACGTAAATAGGTTATATGGTATGACGTTATCCCGTATTACGTTATATGGGATGACGTTATAACGCATTACGTAATATGGGATGACCTTATAACGTATTACGTTATGTGCGACGACGTTATAACGTATTGCGTTATATGGTATGACGTTATAACGTATTACGTTATATGGGATGACGTTATAACGTAATAGGTCATATGGTATGACGTTATATCGTAATACGTTATATAGGATGACGTTATAACGAATTACGTTATATGGGATGACGTTATAACGTAATTGGTTATATGGCATGACGTTATAACTTAATAGGTTATATGGTATGACGTTATACCGAATTACGTTATATGGTATGACGTTATAACGTATTACGTTATATGGGATGACGTTATAACGTAATACGTTATATGGTATGACGTTGTAACGTAAATAGGTTATATGGTATGACGTTATAACGTAAATAGGTTATATGGTATGACGTTATACCGTATTACGTTATATGGGATGACGTTATAACGTATTACGTAATATGCTACGACGTTATAACGCATTACGTTATATGGGATGACGTTATAACGTATTCCGTCATATGGAATACCGTTATAACGTATTAGGTTATATGGTATGACGCTATAACGTATTAGGTTATATGGCATGACGTTATAACGTAATACGTTATATGGTATGACGTTATAACGTAAATGGGTTATGTGGTATGACGTTATACCGTATTACGTTATATGGGATGACGTTATAACGTAATAGGTTATATGGTATGACGTTATAACGTAATACGTTATATAGGATGACGTTATAACGTATTACGTTATATGGGATGACGTTATAACGTAATAGGTTATATGGTATAACGTTATAACTTAATAGGTTATATGGCATGACGTTATAACGTAATACGTTATATGGTATGACGCTATAACGTATTAGGTTATATGGCATGACGTTATAACGTAATACGTTATATGGTATGACGTTATAACGTAAATGGGTTATATGGTATGACGTTATACCGTATTACGTTATGTGGGACGACGTTATAACGTATTGGGTTATATGGTATGACGTTATAACGTATTACGTTATATGGGATGACGTTATAACGTAATAGGTCATATGGTATGACGTTATATCGTAATACGTTATATAGGATGACGTTATAACGAATTACGTTATATGGGATGACGTTATAACGTAATTGGTTATATGGCATGACGTTATAACTTATTATTTTATATGGTATGACGTTATACCGAATTACGTTATATGGTATGACGTTATAACGTATTACGTTATATGGGATGACGTTATAACGTAATAGGTTATATGGTATGACGTTATAACGTAATACGTTATATAGGATGACGTTATAACGTATTACGTTATATGGGATGACGTTATAACGTAATAGGTTATATGGTATAACGTTATAACTTAATAGGTTATATGGTATGACGTTATACCGAATTACGTTATATGGGATGACGTTATAACGTATTACGTTATATGGAATACCGTTATAACGTATTAGGTTATATGGTATGACGCTATAACATATTACGTTATATGGCATGACGTTATAAAGTAATACGTTATATGGTATGACGTTATAACGTAAATAGGCTATATGGTATGACGTTATACCGAATTACGTTATATGGTATGACGTTATAACGTAAATAGGTTATATGGTATGACGTTATCCCGTATTACGTTATATGGGATGACGTTATAACGCATTACGTAATATGGGATGACGTTATAACGTATTACGTTATGTGTGACGACGTTATAACGTATTGCGTTATATGGGATGACTTTATAACGTATTACGTTATATGGGATGACGTTATAACGTATTACGTAATATGGGACGACGTTATAACGCATTACGTTATATGGGATGACGTTATAACGTATTACGTTATATGGAATACCGTTATAACGTATTAAGTTATATGGTATGACGCTATAACGTATTACGTTATATGGCATGACGTTATAACGTAATACGTTATATGTTATGACGTTGTAACGTAAATAGGTTATATGGTATGACGTTATACCGAGTTACGTTATATGGTATGACGTTATAACGTAAATGGGTTATATGGTATGACGTTATACCGTATTACGTTATATGGGATGACGTTATAACGTATTACGTAATATGGGACGACGTTATATCGCATTACGTTATATGGGATGACGTTATAACGTATTCCGTCATATGGAATACCGTTATAACGTATTAAGTTATATGGTATGACGCTATAACGTATTACGTTATATGGCATGACGTTATAACGTAATACGTTATATGGTATGACGTTGTAACGTAAATAGGTTATATGGTATGACGTTATACAGAGTTACGTTATATGGTATGACGTTATAACGTAAATAGGTTATATGGTATGACGTTATACCGTATTACGTTATATGGGATGACGTTATAACGTATTACGTAATATGGGACGACGTTATAACGCATTACGTTATATGGGATGACGTTATAACGTATTCCGTCATATGGAATACCGTTATAACGTATTAGGTTATATGGTATGACGCTATAACGTATTAGGTTATATGGCATGACGTTATAACGTAATACGTTATATGGTATGACGTTATAACGTAAATGGGTTATATGGTATGACGTTATACCGTCTTACGTTATGTGGGACGACGTTATAACGTATTGCGTTATATGGTATGACGTTATAACGTATTACGTTATATGGGATGACGTTATAAAGTAATAGGTCATATGGTATGACGTTATATCGTAATACGTTATATAGGATGACGTTATAACGAATTACGTTATATGGGATGACGTTATAACGTAATTGGTTATATGGCATGACGTTATAACTTAATAGGTTATATGGTATGACGTTATAACGCATTACGTAATATGGGATGACGTTATAACGTATTACGTTATGTGGGACGACGTTATAACGTGTTGCGTTATATGGGATGACTTTATAACGTATTACGTTATATGGGATGACGTTATAACGTATTACGTTATATGGGATGACGTTGTAACGTAATAGGTTATATGGTATGACGTTATACCGTATTACGTTATATGGGATGACGTTATAACGCATTACGTAATATGGGATTACGCTATAACGTATTACGTTATGTGGGACGACGTTATAACGTATTGCGTTATATGGGATGACGTTATAACGTATTACGTTATATGGGATGACGTTATAACGTATTACGTTATATGGGATTACGTTATAACGTATTACGTTATATGGGATGACGTTATAACGTATTACGTAATATGGGACGACGTTATAACGCATTACGTTATATGGGATGACGTTATAACGTATTCCGTCATATGGAATACCGTTATAACGTATTAGGTTATATGGTATGACGCTATAACGTATTAGGTTATATGGCATGACGTTATAACGTAATACGTTATATGGTATGACGTTATAACGTAAATGGGTTATATGGTATGACGTTATACCGTATTACGTTATGTGGGACGACGTTATAACGTATTGGGTTATATGGTATGACGTTATAACGTATTACGTTATATGGGATGACGTTATAACGTAATAGGTCATATGGTATGACGTTATATCGTAATACGTTATATAGGATGACGTTATAACGAATTACGTTATATGGGATGACGTTATAACGTAATTGGTTATATGGCATGACGTTATAACTTAATATTTTATATGGTATGACGTTATACCGAATTACGTTATATGGTATGACGTTATAACGTATTACGTTATATGGGATGACGTTATAACGTAATAGGTTATATGGTATGACGTTATAACGTAATACGTTATATAGGATGACGTTATAACGTATTACGTTATATGGGATGACGTTATAACGTAATAGGTTATATGGTATAACGTTATAACTAAATAGGTTATATGGTATGGCGTTATACCGAATTACGTTATATGGGATGACGTTATAACGTATTACGTTATATGGAATACCGTTATAACGTATTAGGTTATATGGTATGACGCTATAACGTATTAGGTTATATGGCATGACGTTATAACGTAATACGTTATAAGGTATGACGTTATAACGTAAATGGGTTATATGGTATGACGTTATACCGTATTACGTTATGTGGAACGACGTTATAACGTATTGCGTTATATGGTATGACGTTATAACGTATTACGTTATATGGGATGACGTTATAACGTAATAGGTCATATGGTATGACGTTATATCGTAATACGTTATATAGGATGTCGTTATAACGAATTAAGTTATATGGGATGACGTTATAACGTAATTGGTTATATGGCATGACGTTATAACTTAATAGGTTATATGGTATGACGTTATATAGAATTACGTTATATGGTATGACGTTATAACGTAAATAGGTTATATGGTATGACGTTACACCGTATTACGTTATATGGGATGACGTTATAACGTATTACGTAATATGGGACGACGTTATAACGCATTACGTTATATGGGATGATGTTATAACGTATTCCGTCATATGGAATACCGTTATAACGTATTAGGTTATATGGTATGACGCTATAACGTATTACGTTATATGGCATGACGTTATAACGTAATACGTTATATGGTATGACGTTATAACGTAAATAGGTTTTATGGCATGACGTTATACCGAATTACGTTATATGGTATGACGTTATAACGTAAATAGGTTATATGGTATGACGTTATACCGTATTACATTATATGGGATGACGTTATAACGTATTACGTAATATGGGACGACGTTATAACGCATTACGTTATATGGGATGACGTTATAACGTATTACGTTATATGGGATGACGTTATAACGTATTACGTTGTATGGGATGACGTTATAACGTAATAGGTTATATGGTATAACGTTATAACGTATTACGTTATATGGCATGACGTTATAAAGTAATACGTTATATGGTATGACGTTATAACGTAAATAGGCTATATGGTATGACGTTATACCGAATTACGTTATATGGTATGACGTTATAACGTAAATAGGTTATATGGTATGACGTTATACCGTATTACGTTATATGGGATGACGTTATAACGCATTACGTAACATGGGATTACGCTATAACGTATTACGTTATGTGGGACGACGTTATAACGTATTGCGTTATATGGGATGACGTTATAACGTATTACGTTATATGGGATGACGTTATAACGTATTACGTTATATGGGATGACGTTATAACGTATTACGTTATATGGGATGACGTTATAACGTATTACGTAATATGGGACGACGTTGTAACGCATTACGTTATATGGGATGACGTTATAACGTATTCCGTCATATGGAATACCGTTATAACGTATTAGGTTATATGGTATGACGTTATACCGTATTACATTATATGGGAGGACGTTATAACGTATTACGAAATATGGGACGACGTTATAACGCATTACGTTATATGGGATGACGTTATAACGTATTCCGTCATATGGAATACCGTTATAACGTATTAGGTTATATGGTATGACGCTATAACGTATTAGGTTATATGGCATGACGTTATAACGAAATAGGTTATATGGTATGAAGTTAAAACGTAAATAGGTTATATGGTATGACGTTATACCGTATTACGTTATGTGGGACGACGTTATAACGTATTGCGTTATATGGTATGACGTTATAACGTATTACGCTATATGGGATGACGTTATAGCGAAATAGGTTATATGGTATGACGTTATAACGTATTACGTTATATGGTATGAAATTATAACGTATTGCGTTATATGGTATGACGTTATAACGTAAATGGGTTATATGGTATGACGTTATACCGTATTACGTTATGTGGGACGACGTTATAACGTATTGCGTTATATGGTATGACGTTATAACGTAATACGTTATATGGTATGACGTTATAACGTAACTAGGTTATATGGTATGACGTTATACCGTATTACGTTATATGGGATGTCGTTATAACGCATTACGTAATATGGGATGACGTTATAACGTATTCCGTCATATGGAATACCGTTATAACGTATTAGGTTATATGGTATGACGCTATAACGTATTAGGTTATATGGCATGACGTTATAACGAAATAGGTTATATGGTATGAAGTTAAAACGTAAATAGGTTATATGGTATGACGTTATACCGTATTACGTTATGTGGGACGACGTTATAACGTATTGCGTTATATGGTATGACGTTATAACGTATTACGCTATATGGGATGACGTTATAGCGAAATAGGTTATATGGTATGACGTTATAACGTATTACGTTATATGGTATGAAATTATAACGTATTGCGTTATATGGTATGACGTTATAACGTAAATGGGTTATATGGTATGACGTTATACCGTATTACGTTATGTGGGACGACGTTATAACGTATTGCGTTATATGGTATGACGTTATAACGTAATACGTTATATGGTATGACGTTATAACGTAACTAGGTTATATGGTATGACGTTATACCGTATTACGTTATATGGGATGTCGTTATAACGCATTACGTAATATGGGATGACGTTATAACGTATTACGTTATGTGGGACGACGTTATAACGTATTGCGTTATATGGGATGACGTTATAACGTATTACGTTATATGGGATGACGTTATAACGTATTGCGTTGTATGGGATGACGTTATAACGTAATAGGTTATATGGTATAACGTCATAACGTATTACCTTATGTGGTATGACGTTATAACGTATTACGTTATATGGTATGACATTATAACGTAATAGGTTATATGGTATGACTTTATAACGTAATACGTTATATGGTATGACGTTATAACGTAAGTAGGTTATATGGTATGACGTTACACCGTATTACGTTATATGGGATGACGTTATAACGTATTACGTAATATGGGACGACGTTATAACGCATTACGTTATATGGGATGACGTTATAACGTATTCCGTCATATGGAATACCGTTATAACGTATTAAGTTATATGGTGTGACGCTATAACGTATTACGTTATATGACATGACGTTATAACGTAATACGTTATATGGTATGACGTTGTAACGTAAATAGGTTATATGGTATGACGTTATACCGAGTTACGTTATATGGTATGAAGTTATAACGTAAATAGGTTATATGGTATGACGTTATACCGTATTACGTTATATGGGATGACGTTATAACGTATTACGTAATATGGGACGACGTTATAACGCATTACGTTATATGGGATGACGTTATAACGTATTCCGTCATATGGAATACCGTTATAACGTATTAGGTTATATGGTATGACGCTATAACGTATTAGGATATATGGCATGACGTTATAACGTAATACGTTATATGGTATGACGTTATAACGTAAATGAGTTATATGGTATGACGTTATACCGTATTACGTTATGTGGGACGACGTTATAACGTAAATAGGTTATATGGTATGACGTTATACCGTATTACGTTATATGGGATGACGTTATAACGTATTACGTCATATGGAATACCGTTATAACGTATTACGTTATGTGGTATGACGTTATAACGTATTACGTTATATGGTATGACGTTATAACGTATTTCGTTATATGGGATGACGTTATAACGTATTACGTAATATGGGATGACGTTATAACGTATTACGTTATATGGAATACCGTTATAACGTATTAGGTTATATGGTATGACGCTATAACATATTACGTTATATGGCATGACGTTATAAAGTAATACTTTATATGGTATGACGTTATAACGTAAATAGGCTATATGGTATGACGTTATACCGAATTACGTTATATGGTATGACGTTATAACGTAAATAGGTTATATGGTATAACGTTATCCCGTATTACGTTATATGGGATGACGTTATAACGCATTACGTAATATGGGATGACGTTATAACGTATTACGTTATGTGGAACGACGTTATAACGTATTGCGTTATATGGGATGACTTTATAACGTATTACGTTATATGGGATGACGTTATAACGTATTACGTTATATGGGATGACGTTGTAACGTAATAGGTTATATGGTATGACGTTATACCGTATTACGTTATATGGGATGACGTTATAACGCATTACGTAATATGGGATTATGCTATAACGTATTACGTTATGTGGGACGACGTTATAACGTATTGCGTTATATGGGATGACGTTATAACGTATTACGTTATATGGGATGACGTTATAACTTATTACGTTATATGGGATGACGTTATAACGTATTACGTTATATGGGATGACGTTATAACGTAATAGGTTATATGTTATAACGTTATAACGTATTACGTTATATGGTATGACGTTATAACGTAATAGGTTATATGGTATGACGTTATAACGTAATACGTTATATGGTATGACGTTATAACGTATTTCGTAATATGGGACGACGTTATAACGCATTACGTTATATGGGATGACGTTATAACGTATTACGTTATATGGAATACCGATATAACGCATTAGGTTATATGGTATGACGCTATAACGTATTACGTTATATGGCATGACGTTATGACGTAATAGGTTATATGGTATGACGTTATAACGTAAATGGGTTATATGGTATGACGTTATACCGTATTACGTTATGTGGGACTACGTTATAACGTATTGCGTTATATGGTATGACGTTATAACGTATTACGTTATATGGGATGACGTTATAACGTAATAGGTCATATGGTATGACGTTATATCGTAATACGTTATATAGGATGTCGTTATAACGTATTACGTTATATGGGGTGACGTTATATCGTAATTGGTTATATGGTATGACGTTATAACTTAATAGGTTATATGGTATTACGTTATACCGAATTACGTTATATGGTATGACGTTATAACGTATTACGTTATATGGGATGACGTTATAACGTATTTCGTTATATGGGATGACGTTATAACGTATTACGTAATATGGGATGACGTTATAACGTATTACGTTATTTGGGACGACGCTATAACGTATTGCGTTATATGGTATGACGTTATAACGCAAATGGGTTATATGGGATGACGTTATAACGTATTACGTTATGTGGGACGACGTTATAACGTATTGCGTTATATGGGATGACGTTATAACGTATTACGTTATATGGGATGACGTTATAACGTATTACGTTATATGGTATGACGTTATAACGTAAATGGGTTATATGGTATGACGTTATACCGTATTACGTTATGTGGGACGACGTTATAACGTATTGCGTTATATGGTATGACGTTATAACCTACTACGTTATGTGGGATGACGTTATAGCGAAATTGGTTATATGGTATGACGTTATAACGTATTACGTTATATGGTATGAAATTATAACGTATTGCGTTATATGGTATGACGTTATAACGTAAATGGGTTATATTTTATGACGTTATACCGTATTACGTTATGTGGGACGACGTTATAACGTATTGCGTTATATGGTATGACGTTATAACGTTATACGTTATATGGTATGACGTTATAACGTAAATAGGTTATATGGTATGACGTTATACCGTATTACGTTATATGGGATGTCGTTATAACGCATTACGTAATATGGGATGACGTTATAACGTATTACGTTATGTGGGACGACGTTATAACTTATTGCGTTATATGGGATGACGTTATATCGTATTACGTTATATGGGATGACGTTATAACGTATTACGTTGTATGGGATGACGTTATAACGTAATAGGTTATATGGTATAACGTTATAACGTATTACGTTATGTGGTATGACGTTATAACGTATTACGTTATATGGTATGACGTTATAACGTATTTCGTTATATGGGATGACGTTATAACGTATTACGTAATATGGGATGACGTTATAACGTATTACGTTATGTGGGACGACGTTATAACGTATTGCCTTATATGGTATGACGTTATAACGTATTACGTTATATGGGATGACGTTATACCGAGTTACGTTATATGGTATGACGTTATAACGTAAATAGGTTATATGGTATGACGTTATACCGTATTACGTTATATGGGATGACGTTATAACGTATTACGTAATATGGGACGACGTTATAACGCATTACGTTATATGGGATGACGTTATAACGTATTAGGTTATATGGCATGACGTTATAACGTAATACGTTATATGGTATGACGTTGTAACGTAAATAGGTTATATGGTATGACGTTATACCGAGTTACGTTATATGGTATGACGTTATAACGTAAATAGGTTATATGTTATGACGTTATACCGTATTACGTTATATGGGATGACGTTATAACGTATTACGTCATATGGAATACCGTTATAACGTATTACGTTATGTGGTATGACGTTATAACGTATTACGTTATATGGTATGACGTTATAAAGTATTTCGTTATATGGGATGACGTTATAACGTATTACGTAATATGGGATGACGTTATAACGTATTACGTTATGTGGGACGACGTTATAACGTATTGCGTTATATGGTATGACGTTATAACGTATTACGTTATATGGGATGACGTTATAACGTAATAGGTCATATGGTATGACGTTATATCGTAATACGTTATATAGGATGACGTTATAACGAATTACGTTATATGGGATGACGTTATAACGTATTACGTTATATGGAATACCGTTATAACGTATTAGGTTATATGGTATGACGCTATAACATATTACGTTATATGGCATGACGTTATAAAGTAATACGTTATATGGTATGACGTTATAACGTAAATAGGCTATATGGTATGACGTTATACCGAATTACGTTATATGGTATGACGTTATAACGTAAATAGGTTATATGGTATGACGTTATCCCGTATTACGTTATATGGGATGACGTTATAACGCATTACGTAATATGGGATGACGTTATAACGTATTACGTTATGTGGGTCTACGTTATAACGTATTGCGTTATATGGGATGACTTTATAACGTATTACGTTGTATGGGATGACGTTATAACGTATTACGTTATATGGGATGACGTTGTAACGTAATAGGTTATATGGTATGACGTTATACCGTATTACGTTATATGGGATGACGTTATAACGCATTACGTAATATGGGATTATGCTATAACGTATTACGTTATGTGGGACGACGTTATAACGTATTGCGTTATATGGGTTGACGTTATAACGCATTACGTTATATGGGATGACGTTATAACGTATTACGTTATATGGAATACCGCTATAACGTATTAGGTTATATGGTATGACGCTATAACGTATTACGTTATATGGCATGACGTTATGACGTAATACGTTATATGGTATGACGTTATAACGTAAATGGGTTATATGGTATGACGTTATACCGTATTACGTTATGTGGGACGACGTTATAACGTATTGCGTTATATGGTATGACGTTATAACGTATTACGTTATATGGGATGACGTTATGACGTAATAGGTCATATGGTATGACGTTATATCGTAATACGTTATATAGGATGACGTTATAACGTATTACGTTATATGGAGTGACGTTATAACGTAATTGGTTATATGGTATGACGTTATAACTTAATAGGTTATATGGCATTACGTTATACCGAATTACGTTATATGGTATGACGTTATAACGTATTACGTTATATGGGATGACGTTATAACGTATTTCGTTATATGGGATGAGGTTATAACGTAAATGGGTTATATTTTATGACGTTATACCGTATTACGTTATGTGGGACGACGTTATAACGTATTGCGTTATATGGTATGACGTTATAACGTAACACGTTATATGGTATGACGTTATAACGTCAATAGGTTATATGGTATGACGTTATACCGTATTACGTTATATGGGATGTCGTTATAACGCATTACGTAATATGGGATGACGTTGTAACGTATTACGTTATGTGGGACGACGTTATAACTTATTGCGTTATATGGGATGACGTTATAACGTATAGCGTTATATGGTATGACGTTATAACGTATTACGTTATATGGGATGACGTTATAACGAAATAGGTTATATGGTATGAAGTTAAAACGTAAATAGGTTATATGGTATGACGTTATACCGTATTACGTTATGTGGGACGACGTTATAACGTATTGCGGTTATATGGTATGACGTTATAACCTACTACGTTATATGGGATGACGTTATAGCGAAATAGGTTATATGGTATGACGTTATAACGTATTACGTTATATGGTATGAAATTATAACGTATTGCGTTATATGGTATGACGTTATAACGTAAATGGGTTATATTTTATGACGTTATACCGTATTACGTTATGTGGGACGACGTTATAACGTATTGCGTTATATGGTATGACGTTATAACGTAACACGTTATATGGTATGACGTTATAACGTAAATAGGTTATATGGTATGACGTTATACCGTAATACGTTATATAGGATGACGTTATAACGAATTACGTTATATGGGATGACGTTATAACGTATTACGTTATATGGAATACCGTTATAACGTAAATAGGCTATATGGTATGACGTTATATCGTAATACGTTATATAGGATGACGTTATAACGAATTACGTTATATGGGATGACGTTATAACGTATTACGTTATATGGAATACCGTTATAACGTATTAGGTTATATGGTATGACGCTATAACATATTACGTTATATGGCATGACGTTATAAAGTAATACGTTATATGGTATGACGTTATAACGTAAATAGGCTATATGGTATGACGTTATACCGAATTACGTTATATGGTATGAAGTTAAAACGTAAATAGGTTATATGGTATGACGTTATACCGTATTACGTTATGTGGGACGACGTTATAACGTATTGCGTTATATGGTATGACGTTATAACGTATTACGCTATATGGGATGACGTTATAACGTAATTGGTTATATGGCATGACGTTATAACTTAATAGGTTATATGGTATGACGTTATATAGAATTACGTTATATGGTATGACGTTATAACGTAAATAGGTTATATGGTATGACGTTACACCGTATTACGTTATATGGGATGACGTTATAACGTATTACGTAATATGGGACGACGTTATAACGCATTACGTTATATGGGATGATGTTATAACGTATTCCGTCATATGGAATACCGTTATAACGTATTAGGTTATATGGTATGACGCTATAACGTATTACGTTATATGGCATGACGTTATAACGTAATACGTTATATGGTATGACGTTATAACGTAAATAGGTTATATGGCATGACGTTATACCGAATTACGTTATATGGTATGACGTTATAACGTAAATAGGTTATATGGTATGACGTTATACCGTATTACATTATATGGGATGACGTTATAACGTATTACGTAATATGGGACGACGTTATAACGCATTACGTTATATGGGATGACGTTATAACGTATTACGTTATATGGGATGACGTTATAACGTATTACGTTGTATGGGATGACGTTATAACGTAATAGGTTATATGGTATAACGTTATAACGTATTACGTTATATGGCATGACGTTATAAAGTAATACGTTATATGGTATGACGTTATAACGTAAATAGGCTATATGGTATGACGTTATACCGAATTACGTTATATGGTATGACGTTATAACGTAAATAGGTTATATGGTATGACGTTATACCGTATTACGTTATATGGGATGACGTTATAACGCATTACGTAACATGGGATTACGCTATAACGTATTACGTTATGTGGGACGACGTTATAACGTATTGCGTTATATGGGATGACGTTATAACGTATTACGTTATATGGGATGACGTTATAACGTATTACGTTATATGGGATGACGTTATAACGTATTACGTTATATGGGATGACGTTATAACGTATTACGTAATATGGGACGACGTTGTAACGCATTACGTTATATGGGATGACGTTATAACGTATTCCGTCATATGGAATACCGTTATAACGTATTAGGTTATATGGTATGACGCTATAACGTATTAGGTTATATGGCATGACGTTATAACGTAATACGTTATATGGTATGACGTTATAACGTAAATGGGTTATATGGTATGACGTTATACCGTATTACGTTATATGGCATGACGTTATAACGTAATACGTTATATGGTATGACGTTATAACGTAAATAGGTTATATGGCATGACGTTATAACGAAATAGGTTATATGGTATGAAGTTAAAACGTAAATAGGTTATATGGTATGACGTTATACCGTATTACGTTATATGGGATGACGTTATAACGCATTACGTAATATGGGATGACCTTATAACGTATTACGTTATGTGTGACGACGTTATAACGTATTGCGTTATATGGGATGACTTTATAACGTATTACGTTATATGGGATGACGTTATAACGTATTACGTAATATGGGACGACGTTATAACGCATTACGTTATATGGGATGACGTTATAACGTATTCCGTCATATGGAATACCGTTATAACGTATTAAGTTATATGGTATGACGCTATAACGTATTACGTTATATGGCATGACGTTATAACGTAATACGTTATATGGTATGACGTTGTAACGTAAATAGGTTATATGGTATGACGTTATACCGAGTTACGTTATATGGTATGACGTTATAACGTAAATGGGTTATATGGTATGACGTTATACCGTATTACATTATATGGGATGACGTTATAACGTATTACGAAATATGGGACGACGTTATAACGCATTACGTTATATGGGATGACGTTATAACGTATTCCGTCATATGGAATACCGTTATAACGTATTAGGTTATATGGTATGACGCTATAACGTATTAGGTTATATGGCATGACGTTATAACGAAATAGGTTATATGGTATGAAGTTAAAACGTAAATAGGTTATATGGTATGACGTTATACCGTATTACGTTATGTGGGACGACGTTATAACGTATTGCGTTATATGGTATGACGTTATAACGTATTACGCTATATGGGATGACGTTATAGCGAAATAGGTTATATGGTATGACGTTATAACGTATTACGTTATATGGTATGAAATTATAACGTAT
This sequence comes from Bombus vancouverensis nearcticus, assembly GCF_051014615.1. Classification (NCBI taxonomy): domain Eukaryota; kingdom Metazoa; phylum Arthropoda; class Insecta; order Hymenoptera; family Apidae; genus Bombus; species Bombus vancouverensis. The sequence continues at coordinate 172,015 of NW_027468911.1, forward strand.
TGCGTTATATGGTATGACGTTATAACGTAAATGGGTTATATGGTATGACGTTATACCGTATTACGTTATGTGGGACGACGTTATAACGTATTGCGTTATATGGTATGACGTTATAACGTAATACGTTATATGGTATGACGTTATAACGTAACTAGGTTATATGGTATGACGTTATACCGTATTACGTTATATGGGATGTCGTTATAACGCATTACGTAATATGGGATGACGTTATAACGTATTCCGTCATATGGAATACCGTTATAACGTATTAGGTTATATGGTATGACGCTATAACGTATTAGGTTATATGGCATTACGTTATAACGAAATAGGTTATATGGTATGAAGTTAAAACGTAAATAGGTTATATGGTATGACGTTATACCGTATTACGTTATGTGGGACGACGTTATAACGTATTGCGTTATATGGTATGACGTTATAACGTATTACGCTATATGGGATGACGTTATAGCGAAATAGGTTATATGGTATGACGTTATAACGTATTACGTTATATGGTATGAAATTATAACGTATTGCGTTATATGGTATGACGTTATAACGTAAATGGGTTATATGGTATGACGTTATACCGTATTACGTTATGTGGGACGACGTTATAACGTATTGCGTTATATGGTATGACGTTATAACGTAATACGTTATATGGTATGACGTTATAACGTAACTAGGTTATATGGTATGACGTTATACCGTATTACGTTATATGGGATGTCGTTATAACGCATTACGTAATATGGGATGACGTTATAACGTATTACGTTATGTGGGACGACGTTATAACGTATTGCGTTATATGGGATGACGTTATAACGTATTACGTTATATGGGATGACGTTATAACGTATTGCGTTGTATGGGATGACGTTATAACGTAATAGGTTATATGGTATAACGTCATAACGTATTACCTTATGTGGTATGACGTTATAACGTATTACGTTATATGGTATGACATTATAACGTAATAGGTTATATGGTATGACTTTATAACGTAATACGTTATATGGTATGACGTTATAACGTAAGTAGGTTATATGGTATGACGTTACACCGTATTACGTTATATGGGATGACGTTATAACGTATTACGTAATATGGGACGACGTTATAACGCATTACGTTATATGGGATGACGTTATAACGTATTCCGTCATATGGAATACCGTTATAACGTATTAAGTTATATGGTGTGACGCTATAACGTATTACGTTATATGACATGACGTTATAACGTAATACGTTATATGGTATGACGTTGTAACGTAAATAGGTTATATGGTATGACGTTATACCGAGTTACGTTATATGGTATGAAGTTATAACGTAAATAGGTTATATGGTATGACGTTATACCGTATTACGTTATATGGGATGACGTTATAACGTATTACGTAATATGGGACGACGTTATAACGCATTACGTTATATGGGATGACGTTATAACGTATTCCGTCATATGGAATACCGTTATAACGTATTAGGTTATATGGTATGACGCTATAACGTATTAGGATATATGGCATGACGTTATAACGTAATACGTTATATGGTATGACGTTATAACGTAAATGAGTTATATGGTATGACGTTATACCGTATTACGTTATGTGGGACGACGTTATAACGTAAATAGGTTATATGGTATGACGTTATACCGTATTACGTTATATGGGATGACGTTATAACGTATTACGTCATATGGAATACCGTTATAACGTATTACGTTATGTGGTATGACGTTATAACGTATTACGTTATATGGTATGACGTTATAACGTATTTCGTTATATGGGATGACGTTATAACGTATTACGTAATATGGGATGACGTTATAACGTATTACGTTATATGGAATACCGTTATAACGTATTAGGTTATATGGTATGACGCTATAACATATTACGTTATATGGCATGACGTTATAAAGTAATACTTTATATGGTATGACGTTATAACGTAAATAGGCTATATGGTATGACGTTATACCGAATTACGTTATATGGTATGACGTTATAACGTAAATAGGTTATATGGTATAACGTTATCCCGTATTACGTTATATGGGATGACGTTATAACGCATTACGTAATATGGGATGACGTTATAACGTATTACGTTATGTGGAACGACGTTATAACGTATTGCGTTATATGGGATGACTTTATAACGTATTACGTTATATGGGATGACGTTATAACGTATTACGTTATATGGGATGACGTTGTAACGTAATAGGTTATATGGTATGACGTTATACCGTATTACGTTATATGGGATGACGTTATAACGCATTACGTAATATGGGATTATGCTATAACGTATTACGTTATGTGGGACGACGTTATAACGTATTGCGTTATATGGGATGACGTTATAACGTATTACGTTATATGGGATGACGTTATAACTTATTACGTTATATGGGATGACGTTATAACGTATTACGTTATATGGGATGACGTTATAACGTAATAGGTTATATGTTATAACGTTATAACGTATTACGTTATATGGTATGACGTTATAACGTAATAGGTTATATGGTATGACGTTATAACGTAATACGTTATATGGTATGACGTTATAACGTATTTCGTAATATGGGACGACGTTATAACGCATTACGTTATATGGGATGACGTTATAACGTATTACGTTATATGGAATACCGATATAACGCATTAGGTTATATGGTATGACGCTATAACGTATTACGTTATATGGCATGACGTTATGACGTAATAGGTTATATGGTATGACGTTATAACGTAAATGGGTTATATGGTATGACGTTATACCGTATTACGTTATGTGGGACTACGTTATAACGTATTGCGTTATATGGTATGACGTTATAACGTATTACGTTATATGGGATGACGTTATAACGTAATAGGTCATATGGTATGACGTTATATCGTAATACGTTATATAGGATGTCGTTATAACGTATTACGTTATATGGGGTGACGTTATATCGTAATTGGTTATATGGTATGACGTTATAACTTAATAGGTTATATGGTATTACGTTATACCGAATTACGTTATATGGTATGACGTTATAACGTATTACGTTATATGGGATGACGTTATAACGTATTTCGTTATATGGGATGACGTTATAACGTATTACGTAATATGGGATGACGTTATAACGTATTACGTTATTTGGGACGACGCTATAACGTATTGCGTTATATGGTATGACGTTATAACGCAAATGGGTTATATGGGATGACGTTATAACGTATTACGTTATGTGGGACGACGTTATAACGTATTGCGTTATATGGGATGACGTTATAACGTATTACGTTATATGGGATGACGTTATAACGTATTACGTTATATGGTATGACGTTATAACGTAAATGGGTTATATGGTATGACGTTATACCGTATTACGTTATGTGGGACGACGTTATAACGTATTGCGTTATATGGTATGACGTTATAACCTACTACGTTATGTGGGATGACGTTATAGCGAAATTGGTTATATGGTATGACGTTATAACGTATTACGTTATATGGTATGAAATTATAACGTATTGCGTTATATGGTATGACGTTATAACGTAAATGGGTTATATTTTATGACGTTATACCGTATTACGTTATGTGGGACGACGTTATAACGTATTGCGTTATATGGTATGACGTTATAACGTTATACGTTATATGGTATGACGTTATAACGTAAATAGGTTATATGGTATGACGTTATACCGTATTACGTTATATGGGATGTCGTTATAACGCATTACGTAATATGGGATGACGTTATAACGTATTACGTTATGTGGGACGACGTTATAACTTATTGCGTTATATGGGATGACGTTATATCGTATTACGTTATATGGGATGACGTTATAACGTATTACGTTGTATGGGATGACGTTATAACGTAATAGGTTATATGGTATAACGTTATAACGTATTACGTTATGTGGTATGACGTTATAACGTATTACGTTATATGGTATGACGTTATAACGTATTTCGTTATATGGGATGACGTTATAACGTATTACGTAATATGGGATGACGTTATAACGTATTACGTTATGTGGGACGACGTTATAACGTATTGCCTTATATGGTATGACGTTATAACGTATTACGTTATATGGGATGACGTTATACCGAGTTACGTTATATGGTATGACGTTATAACGTAAATAGGTTATATGGTATGACGTTATACCGTATTACGTTATATGGGATAACGTTATAACGTATTACGTAATATGGGACGACGTTATAACGCATTACGCTATATGGGATGACGTTATAACGTATTAGGTTATATGGCATGACGTTATAACGTAATACGTTATATGGTATGACGTTGTAACATAAATAGGTTATATGGTATGACGTTATACCGAGTTACGTTATATGGTATGACGTTATAACGTAAATAGGTTATATGTTATGACGTTATACCGTATTACGTTATATGGGATGACGTTATAACGTATTACGTCATATGGAATACCGTTATAACGTATTACGTTATGTGGTATGACGTTATAACGTATTACGTTATATGGTATGACGTTATAACGTATTTCGTTATATGGGATGACGTTATAACGTATTACGTAATATGGGATGACGTTATAACGTATTACGTTATGTGGGACGACGTTATAACGTATTGCGTTATATGGTATGACGTTATAACGTATTACGTTATATGGGATGACGTTATAACGTAATAGGTCATATGGTATGACGTTATATCGTAATACGTTATATAGGATGACGTTATAACGAATTACGTTATATGGGATGACGTTATAACGTATTACGTTATATGGAATACCGTTATAACGTATTAGGTTATATGGTATGACGCTATAACATATTACGTTATATGGCATGACGTTATAAAGTAATACGTTATATGGTATGACGTTATAACGTAAATAGGCTATATGGTATGACGTTATACCGAATTACGTTATATGGTATGACGTTATAACGTAAATAGGTTATATGGTATGACGTTATCCCGTATTACGTTATATGGGATGACGTTATAACGCATTACGTAATATGGGATGACGTTATAACGTATTACGTTATGTGGGTCTACGTTATAACGTATTGCGTTATATGGGATGACTTTATAACGTATTACGTTGTATGGGATGACGTTATAACGTATTACGTTATATGGGATGACGTTGTAACGTAATAGGTTATATGGTATGACGTTATACCGTATTACGTTATATGGGATGACGTTATAACGCATTACGTAATATGGGATTATGCTATAACGTATTACGTTATGTGGGACGACGTTATAACGTATTGCGTTATATGGGATGACGTTATAACGCATTACGTTATATGGGATGACGTTATAACGTATTACGTTATATGGAATACCGCTATAACGTATTAGGTTATATGGTATGACGCTATAACGTATTACGTTATATGGCATGACGTTATGACGTAATACGTTATATGGTATGACGTTATAACGTAAATGGGTTATATGGTATGACGTTATACCGTATTACGTTATGTGGGACGACGTTATAACGTATTGCGTTATATGGTATGACGTTATAACGTATTACGTTATATGGGATGACGTTATGACGTAATAGGTCATATGGTATGACGTTATATCGTAATACGTTATATAGGATGACGTTATAACGTATTACGTTATATGGAGTGACGTTATAACGTAATTGGTTATATGGTATGACGTTATAACTTAATAGGTTATATGGCATTACGTTATACCGAATTACGTTATATGGTATGACGTTATAACGTATTACGTTATATGGGATGACGTTATAACGTATTTCGTTATATGGGATGAGGTTATAACGTAAATGGGTTATATTTTATGACGTTATACCGTATTACGTTATGTGGGACGACGTTATAACGTATTGCGTTATATGGTATGACGTTATAACGTAACACGTTATATGGTATGACGTTATAACGTCAATAGGTTATATGGTATGACGTTATACCGTATTACGTTATATGGGATGTCGTTATAACGCATTACGTAATATGGGATGACGTTGTAACGTATTACGTTATGTGGGACGACGTTATAACTTATTGCGTTATATGGGATGACGTTATAACGTATAGCGTTATATGGTATGACGTTATAACGTATTACGTTATATGGGATGACGTTATAACGAAATAGGTTATATGGTATGAAGTTAAAACGTAAATAGGTTATATGGTATGACGTTATACCGTATTACGTTATGTGGGACGACGTTATAACGTATTGCGGTTATATGGTATGACGTTATAACCTACTACGTTATATGGGATGACGTTATAGCGAAATAGGTTATATGGTATGACGTTATAACGTATTACGTTATATGGTATGAAATTATAACGTATTGCGTTATATGGTATGACGTTATAACGTAAATGGGTTATATTTTATGACGTTATACCGTATTACGTTATGTGGGACGACGTTATAACGTATTGCGTTATATGGTATGACGTTATAACGTAACACGTTATATGGTATGACGTTATAACGTAAATAGGTTATATGGTATGACGTTATACCGTAATACGTTATATAGGATGACGTTATAACGAATTACGTTATATGGGATGACGTTATAACGTATTACGTTATATGGAATACCGTTATAACGTAAATAGGCTATATGGTATGACGTTATACCGAATTACGTTATATGGTATGACGTTATAACGTAAATAGGTTATATGGTATGACGTTATCCCGTATTACGTTATATGGGATGACGTTATAACGCATTACGTAATATGGGATGACCTTATAACGTATTACGTTATGTGCGACGACGTTATAACGTATTGCGTTATATGGTATGACGTTATAACGTATTACGTTATATGGGATGACGTTATAACGTAATAGGTCATATGGTATGACGTTATATCGTAATACGTTATATAGGATGACGTTATAACGAATTACGTTATATGGGATGACGTTATAACGTAATTGGTTATATGGCATGACGTTATAACTTAATAGGTTATATGGTATGACGTTATACCGAATTACGTTATATGGTATGACGTTATAACGTATTACGTTATATGGGATGACGTTATAACGTAATACGTTATATGGTATGACGTTGTAACGTAAATAGGTTATATGGTATGACGTTATAACGTAAATAGGTTATATGGTATGACGTTATACCGTATTACGTTATATGGGATGACGTTATAACGTATTACGTAATATGCTACGACGTTATAACGCATTACGTTATATGGGATGACGTTATAACGTATTCCGTCATATGGAATACCGTTATAACGTATTAGGTTATATGGTATGACGCTATAACGTATTAGGTTATATGGCATGACGTTATAACGTAATACGTTATATGGTATGACGTTATAACGTAAATGGGTTATGTGGTATGACGTTATACCGTATTACGTTATATGGGATGACGTTATAACGTAATAGGTTATATGGTATGACGTTATAACGTAATACGTTATATAGGATGACGTTATAACGTATTACGTTATATGGGATGACGTTATAACGTAATAGGTTATATGGTATAACGTTATAACTTAATAGGTTATATGGCATGACGTTATAACGTAATACGTTATATGGTATGACGCTATAACGTATTAGGTTATATGGCATGACGTTATAACGTAATACGTTATATGGTATGACGTTATAACGTAAATGGGTTATATGGTATGACGTTATACCGTATTACGTTATGTGGGACGACGTTATAACGTATTGGGTTATATGGTATGACGTTATAACGTATTACGTTATATGGGATGACGTTATAACGTAATAGGTCATATGGTATGACGTTATATCGTAATACGTTATATAGGATGACGTTATAACGTATTCCGTCATATGGAATACCGTTATAACGTATTAGGTTATATGGTATGACGCTATAACTTATTATTTTATATGGTATGACGTTATACCGAATTACGTTATATGGTATGACGTTATAACGTATTACGTTATATGGGATGACGTTATAACGTAATAGGTTATATGGTATGACGTTATAACGTAATACGTTATATAGGATGACGTTATAACGTATTACGTTATATGGGATGACGTTATAACGTAATAGGTTATATGGTATAACGTTATAACTTAATAGGTTATATGGTATGACGTTATACCGAATTACGTTATATGGGATGACGTTATAACGTATTACGTTATATGGAATACCGTTATAACGTATTAGGTTATATGGTATGACGCTATAACATATTACGTTATATGGCATGACGTTATAAAGTAATACGTTATATGGTATGACGTTATAACGTAAATAGGCTATATGGTATGACGTTATACCGAATTACGTTATATGGTATGACGTTATAACGTAAATAGGTTATATGGTATGACGTTATCCCGTATTACGTTATATGGGATGACGTTATAACGCATTACGTAATATGGGATGACGTTATAACGTATTACGTTATGTGTGACGACGTTATAACGTATTGCGTTATATGGGATGACTTTATAACGTATTACGTTATATGGGATGACGTTATAACGTATTACGTAATATGGGACGACGTTATAACGCATTACGTTATATGGGATGACGTTATAACGTATTACGTTATATGGAATACCGTTATAACGTATTAAGTTATATGGTATGACGCTATAACGTATTACGTTATATGGCATGACGTTATAACGTAATACGTTATATGTTATGACGTTGTAACGTAAATAGGTTATATGGTATGACGTTATACCGAGTTACGTTATATGGTATGACGTTATAACGTAAATGGGTTATATGGTATGACGTTATACCGTATTACGTTATATGGGATGACGTTATAACGTATTACGTAATATGGGACGACGTTATATCGCATTACGTTATATGGGATGACGTTATAACGTATTCCGTCATATGGAATACCGTTATAACGTATTAAGTTATATGGTATGACGCTATAACGTATTACGTTATATGGCATGACGTTATAACGTAATACGTTATATGGTATGACGTTGTAACGTAAATAGGTTATATGGTATGACGTTATACAGAGTTACGTTATATGGTATGACGTTATAACGTAAATAGGTTATATGGTATGACGTTATACCGTATTACGTTATATGGGATGACGTTATAACGTATTACGTAATATGGGACGACGTTATAACGCATTACGTTATATGGGATGACGTTATAACGTATTCCGTCATATGGAATACCGTTATAACGTATTAGGTTATATGGTATGACGCTATAACGTATTAGGTTATATGGCATGACGTTATAACGTAATACGTTATATGGTATGACGTTATAACGTAAATGGGTTATATGGTATGACGTTATACCGTCTTACGTTATGTGGGACGACGTTATAACGTATTGCGTTATATGGTATGACGTTATAACGTATTACGTTATATGGGATGACGTTATAACGTAATAGGTCATATGGTATGACGTTATATCGTAATACGTTATATAGGATGACATTATAACGAATTACGTTATATGGGATGACGTTATAACGTAATTGGTTATATGGCATGACGTTATAACTTAATAGGTTATATGGTATGACGTTATAACGCATTACGTAATATGGGATGACGTTATAACGTATTACGTTATGTGGGACGACGTTATAACGTGTTGCGTTATATGGGATGACTTTATAACGTATTACGTTATATGGGATGACGTTATAACGTATTACGTTATATGGGATGACGTTGTAACGTAATAGGTTATATGGTATGACGTTATACCGTATTACGTTATATGGGATGACGTTATAACGCATTACGTAATATGGGATTACGCTATAACGTATTACGTTATGAGGGACGACGTTATAACGTATTGCGTTATATGGGATGACGTTATAACGTATTACGTTATATGGGATGACGTTATAACGTATTACGTTATATGGGATTACGTTATAACGTATTACGTTATATGGGATGACGTTATAACGTATTACGTAATATGGGACGACGTTATAACGCATTACGTTATATGGGATGACGTTATAACGTATTCCGTCATATGGAATACCGTTATAACGTATTAGGTTATATGGTATGACGCTATAACGTATTAGGTTATATGGCATGACGTTATAACGTAATACGTTATATGGTATGACGTTATAACGTAAATGGGTTATATGGTATGACGTTATACCGTATTACGTTATGTGGGACGACGTTATAACGTATTGGGTTATATGGTATGACGTTATAACGTATTACGTTATATGGGATGACGTTATAACGTAATAGGTCATATGGTATGACGTTATATCGTAATACGTTATATAGGATGACGTTATAACGAATTACGTTATATGGGATGACGTTATAACGTAATTGGTTATATGGCATGACGTTATAACTTAATATTTTATATGGTATGACGTTATACCGAATTACGTTATATGGTATGACGTTATAACGTATTACGTTATATGGGATGACGTTATAACGTAATAGGTTATATGGTATGACGTTATAACGTAATACGTTATATAGGATGACGTTATAACGTATTACGTTATATGGGATGACGTTATAACGTAATAGGTTATATGGTATAACGTTATAACTAAATAGGTTATATGGTATGGCGTTATACCGAATTACGTTATATGGGATGACGTTATAACGTATTACGTTATATGGAATACCGTTATAACGTATTAGGTTATATGGTATGACGCTATAACGTATTAGGTTATATGGCATGACGTTATAACGTAATACGTTATAAGGTATGACGTTATAACGTAAATGGGTTATATGGTATGACGTTATACCGTATTACGTTATGTGGGACGACGTTATAACGTATTGCGTTATATGGTATGACGTTATAACGTATTACGTTATATGGGATGACGTTATAACGTAATAGGTCATATGGTATGACGTTATATCGTAATACGTTATATAGGATGTCGTTATAACGAATTAAGTTATATGGGATGACGTTATAACGTAATTGGTTATATGGCATGACGTTATAACTTAATAGGTTATATGGTATGACGTTATATAGAATTACGTTATATGGTATGACGTTATAACGTAAATAGGTTATATGGTATGACGTTACACCGTATTACGTTATATGGGATGACGTTATAACGTATTACGTAATATGGGACGACGTTATAACGCATTACGTTATATGGGATGATGTTATAACGTATTCCGTCATATGGAATACCGTTATAACGTATTAGGTTATATGGTATGACGCTATAACGTATTACGTTATATGGCATGACGTTATAACGTAATACGTTATATGGTATGACGTTATAACGTAAATAGGTTATATGGCATGACGTTATACCGAATTACGTTATATGGTATGACGTTATAACGTAAATAGGTTATATGGTATGACGTTATACCGTATTACATTATATGGGATGACGTTATAACGTATTACGTAATATGGGACGACGTTATAACGCATTACGTTATATGGGATGACGTTATAACGTATTACGTTATATGGGATGACGTTATAACGTATTACGTTGTATGGGATGACGTTATAACGTAATAGGTTATATGGTATAACGTTATAACGTATTACGTTATATGGCATGACGTTATAAAGTAATACGTTATATGGTATGACGTTATAACGTAAATAGGCTATATGGTATGACGTTATACCGAATTGCGTTATATGGTATGACGTTATAACGTAAATAGGTTATATGGTATGACGTTATACCGTATTACGTTATATGGGATGACGTTATAACGCATTACGTAACATGGGATTACGCTATAACGTATTACGTTATGTGGGACGACGTTATAACGTATTGCGTTATATGGGATGACGTTATAACGTATTACGTTATATGGGATGACGTTATAACGTATTACGTTATATGGGATGACGTTATAACGTATTACGTTATATGGGATGACGTTATAACGTATTACGTAATATGGGACGACGTTGTAACGCATTACGTTATATGGGATGACGTTATAACGTATTCCGTCATATGGAATACCGTTATAACGTATTAGGTTATATGGTATGACGTTATACCGTATTACGTTATATGGGATGACGTTATAACGTATTACGAAATATGGGACGACGTTATAGCGCATTACGTTATATGGGATGACGTTATAACGTATTCCGTCATATGGAATACCGTTATAACGTATTAGGTTATATGGTATGACGCTATAACGTATTAGGTTATATGGCATGACGTTATAACGAAATAGGTTATATGGTATGAAGTTAAAACGTAAATAGGTTATATGGTATGACGTTATACCGTATTACGTTATGTGGGACGACGTTATAACGTATTGCGTTATATGGTATGACGTTATAACGTATTACGCTATATGGGATGACGTTATAGCGAAATAGGTTATATGGTATGACGTTATAACGTATTACGTTATATGGTATGAAATTATAACGTATTGCGTTATATGGTATGACGTTATAACGTAAATGGGTTATATGGTATGACGTTATACCGTATTACGTTATGTGGGACGACGTTATAACGTATTGCGTTATATGGTATGACGTTATAACGTAATACGTTATATGGTATGACGTTATAACGTAACTAGGTTATATGGTATGACGTTATACCGTATTACGTTATATGGGATGTCGTTATAACGCATTACGTAATATGGGATGACGTTATAACGTATTCCGTCATATGGAATACCGTTATAACGTATTAGGTTATATGGTATGACGCTATAACGTATTAGGTTATATGGCATGACGTTATAACGAAATAGGTTATATGGTATGAAGTTAAAACGTAAATAGGTTATATGGTATGACGTTATACCGTATTACGTTATGTGGGACGACGTTATAACGTATTGCGTTATATGGTATGACGTTATAACGTATTACGCTATATGGGATGACGTTATAGCGAAATAGGTTATATGGTATGACGTTATAACGTATTACGTTATATGGTATGAAATTATAACGTATTGCGTTATATGGTATGACGTTATAACGTAAATGGGTTATATGGTATGACGTTATACCGTATTACGTTATGTGGGACGACGTTATAACGTATTGCGTTATATGGTATGACGTTATAACGTAATACGTTATATGGTATGACGTTATAACGTAACTAGGTTATATGGTATGACGTTATACCGTATTACGTTATATGGGATGTCGTTATAACGCATTACGTAATATGGGATGACGTTATAACGTATTACGTTATGTGGGACGACGTTATAACGTATTGCGTTATATGGGATGACGTTATAACGTATTACGTTATATGGGATGACGTTATAACGTATTGCGTTGTATGGGATGACGTTATAACGTAATAGGTTATATGGTATAACGTCATAACGTATTACCTTATGTGGTATGACGTTATAACGTATTACGTTATATGGTATGACATTATAACGTAATAGGTTATATGGTATGACTTTATAACGTAATACGTTATATGGTATGACGTTATAACGTAAGTAGGTTATATGGTATGACGTTACACCGTATTACGTTATATGGGATGACGTTATAACGTATTACGTAATATGGGACGACGTTATAACGCATTACGTTATATGGGATGACGTTATAACGTATTCCGTCATATGGAATACCGTTATAACGTATTAAGTTATATGGTGTGACGCTATAACGTATTACGTTATATGACATGACGTTATAACGTAATACGTTATATGGTATGACGTTGTAACGTAAATAGGTTATATGGTATGACGTTATACCGAGTTACGTTATATGGTATGAAGTTATAACGTAAATAGGTTATATGGTATGACGTTATACCGTATTACGTTATATGGGATGACGTTATAACGTATTACGTAATATGGGACGACGTTATAACGCATTACGTTATATGGGATGACGTTATAACGTATTCCGTCATATGGAATACCGTTATAACGTATTAGGTTATATGGTATGACGCTATAACGTATTAGGATATATGGCATGACGTTATAACGTAATACGTTATATGGTATGACGTTATAACGTAAATGAGTTATATGGTATGACGTTATACCGTATTACGTTATGTGGGACGACGTTATAACGTAAATAGGTTATATGGTATGACGTTATACCGTATTACGTTATATGGGATGACGTTATAACGTATTACGTCATATGGAATACCGTTATAACGTATTACGTTATGTGGTATGACGTTATAACGTATTACGTTATATGGTATGACGTTATAACGTATTTCGTTATATGGGATGACGTTATAACGTATTACGTAATATGGGATGACGTTATAACGTATTACGTTATATGGAATACCGTTATAACGTATTAGGTTATATGGTATGACGCTATAACATATTACGTTATATGGCATGACGTTATAAAGTAATACTTTATATGGTATGACGTTATAACGTAAATAGGCTATATGGTATGACGTTATACCGAATTACGTTATATGGTATGACGTTATAACGTAAATAGGTTATATGGTATAACGTTATCCCGTATTACGTTATATGGGATGACGTTATAACGCATTACGTAATATGGGATGACGTTATAACGTATTACGTTATGTGGAACGACGTTATAACGTATTGCGTTATATGGGATGACTTTATAACGTATTACGTTATATGGGATGACGTTATAACGTATTACGTTATATGGGATGACGTTGTAACGTAATAGGTTATATGGTATGACGTTATACCGTATTACGTTATATGGGATGACGTTATAACGCATTACGTAATATGGGATTATGCTATAACGTATTACGTTATGTGGGACGACGTTATAACGTATTGCGTTATATGGGATGACGTTATAACGTATTACGTTATATGGGATGGCGTTATAACTTATTACGTTATATGGGATGACGTTATAACGTATTACGTTATATGGGATGACGTTATAACGTAATAGGTTATATGTTATAACGTTATAACGTATTACGTTATATGGTATGACGTTATAACGTAATAGGTTATATGGTATGACGTTATAACGTAATACGTTATATGGTATGACGTTATAACGTATTTCGTAATATGGGACGACGTTATAACGCATTACGTTATATGGGATGACGTTATAACGTATTACGTTATATGGAATACCGATATAACGCATTAGGTTATATGGTATGACGCTATAACGTATTACGTTATATGGCATGACGTTATGACGTAATAGGTTATATGGTATGACGTTATAACGTAAATGGGTTATATGGTATGACGTTATACCGTATTACGTTATGTGGGACTACGTTATAACGTATTGCGTTATATGGTATGACGTTATAACGTATTACGTTATATGGGATGACGTTATAACGTAATAGGTCATATGGTATGACGTTATATCGTAATACGTTATATAGGATGTCGTTATAACGTATTACGTTATATGGGGTGACGTTATATCGTAATTGGTTATATGGTATGACGTTATAACTTAATAGGTTATATGGTATTACGTTATACCGAATTACGTTATATGGTATGACGTTATAACGTATTACGTTATATGGGATGACGTTATAACGTATTTCGTTATATGGGATGACGTTATAACGTATTACGTAATATGGGATGACGTTATAACGTATTACGTTATTTGGGACGACGCTATAACGTATTGCGTTATATGGTATGACGTTATAACGCAAATGGGTTATATGGGATGACGTTATAACGTATTACGTTATGTGGGACGACGTTATAACGTATTGCGTTATATGGGATGACGTTATAACGTATTACGTTATATGGGATGACGTTATAACGTATTACGTTATATGGTATGACGTTATAACGTAAATGGGTTATATGGTATGACGTTATACCGTATTACGTTATGTGGGACGACGTTATAACGTATTGCGTTATATGGTATGACGTTATAACCTACTACGTTATGTGGGATGACGTTATAGCGAAATTGGTTATATGGTATGACGTTATAACGTATTACGTTATATGGTATGAAATTATAACGTATTGCGTTATATGGTATGACGTTATAACGTAAATGGGTTATATTTTATGACGTTATACCGTATTACGTTATGTGGGACGACGTTATAACGTATTGCGTTATATGGTATGACGTTATAACGTTATACGTTATATGGTATGACGTTATAACGTAAATAGGTTATATGGTATGACGTTATACCGTATTACGTTATATGGGATGTCGTTATAACGCATTACGTAATATGGGATGACGTTATAACGTATTACGTTATGTGGGACGACGTTATAACTTATTGCGTTATATGGGATGACGTTATATCGTATTACGTTATATGGGATGACGTTATAACGTATTACGTTGTATGGGATGACGTTATAACGTAATAGGTTATATGGTATAACGTTATAACGTATTACGTTATGTGGTATGACGTTATAACGTATTACGTTATATGGTATGACGTTATAACGTATTTCGTTATATGGGATGACGTTATAACGTATTACGTAATATGGGATGACGTTATAACGTATTACGTTATGTGGGACGACGTTATAACGTATTGCCTTATATGGTATGACGTTATAACGTATTACGTTATATGGGATGACGTTATACCGAGTTACGTTATATGGTATGACGTTATAACGTAAATAGGTTATATGGTATGACGTTATACCGTATTACGTTATATGGGATGACGTTATAACGTATTACGTAATATGGGACGACGTTATAACGCATTACGTTATATGGGATGACGTTATAACGTATTAGGTTATATGGCATGACGTTATAACGTAATACGTTATATGGTATGACGTTGTAACGTAAATAGGTTATATGGTATGACGTTATACCGAGTTACGTTATATGGTATGACGTTATAACGTAAATAGGTTATATGTTATGACGTTATACCGTATTACGTTATATGGGATGACGTTATAACGTATTACGTCATATGGAATACCGTTATAACGTATTACGTTATGTGGTATGACGTTATAACGTATTACGTTATATGGTATGACGTTATAAAGTATTTCGTTATATGGGATGACGTTATAACGTATTACGTAATATGGGATGACGTTATAACGTATTACGTTATGTGGGACGACGTTATAACGTATTGCGTTATATGGTATGACGTTATAACGTATTACGTTATATGGGATGACGTTATAACGTAATAGGTCATATGGTATGACGTTATATCGTAATACGTTATATAGGATGACGTTATAACGAATTACGTTATATGGGATGACGTTATAACGTATTACGTTATATGGAATACCGTTATAACGTATTAGGTTATATGGTATGACGCTATAACATATTACGTTATATGGCATGACGTTATAAAGTAATACGTTATATGGTATGACGTTATAACGTAAATAGGCTATATGGTATGACGTTATACCGAATTACGTTATATGGTATGACGTTATAACGTAAATAGGTTATATGGTATGACGTTATCCCGTATTACGTTATATGGGATGACGTTATAACGCATTACGTAATATGGGATGACGTTATAACGTATTACGTTATGTGGGTCTACGTTATAACGTATTGCGTTATATGGGATGACTTTATAACGTATTACGTTGTATGGGATGACGTTATAACGTATTACGTTATATGGGATGACGTTGTAACGTAATAGGTTATATGGTATGACGTTATACCGTATTACGTTATATGGGATGACGTTATAACGCATTACGTAATATGGGATTATGCTATAACGTATTACGTTATGTGGGACGACGTTATAACGTATTGCGTTATATGGGTTGACGTTATAACGCATTACGTTATATGGGATGACGTTATAACGTATTACGTTATATGGAATACCGCTATAACGTATTAGGTTATATGGTATGACGCTATAACGTATTACGTTATATGGCATGACGTTATGACGTAATACGTTATATGGTATGACGTTATAACGTAAATGGGTTATATGGTATGACGTTATACCGTATTACGTTATGTGGGACGACGTTATAACGTATTGCGTTATATGGTATGACGTTATAACGTATTACGTTATATGGGATGACGTTATGACGTAATAGGTCATATGGTATGACGTTATATCGTAATACGTTATATAGGATGACGTTATAACGTATTACGTTATATGGAGTGACGTTATAACGTAATTGGTTATATGGTATGACGTTATAACTTAATAGGTTATATGGCATTACGTTATACCGAATTACGTTATATGGTATGACGTTATAACGTATTACGTTATATGGGATGACGTTATAACGTATTTCGTTATATGGGATGAGGTTATAACGTAAATGGGTTATATTTTATGACGTTATACCGTATTACGTTATGTGGGACGACGTTATAACGTATTGCGTTATATGGTATGACGTTATAACGTAACACGTTATATGGTATGACGTTATAACGTCAATAGGTTATATGGTATGACGTTATACCGTATTACGTTATATGGGATGTCGTTATAACGCATTACGTAATATGGGATGACGTTGTAACGTATTACGTTATGTGGGACGACGTTATAACTTATTGCGTTATATGGGATGACGTTATAACGTATAGCGTTATATGGTATGACGTTATAACGTATTACGTTATATGGGATGACTTTATAACGAAATAGGTTATATGGTATGAAGTTAAAACGTAAATAGGTTATATGGTATGACGTTATACCGTATTACGTTATGTGGGACGACGTTATAACGTATTGCGGTTATATGGTATGACGTTATAACCTACTACGTTATATGGGATGACGTTATAGCGAAATAGGTTATATGGTATGACGTTATAACGTATTACGTTATATGGTATGAAATTATAACGTATTGCGTTATATGGTATGACGTTATAACGTAAATGGGTTATATTTTATGACGTTATACCGTATTACGTTATGTGGGACGACGTTATAACGTATTGCGTTATATGGTATGACGTTATAACGTAACACGTTATATGGTATGACGTTATAACGTAAATAGGTTATATGGTATGACGTTATACCGTAATACGTTATATAGGATGACGTTATAACGAATTACGTTATATGGGATGACGTTATAACGTATTACGTTATATGGAATACCGTTATAACGTAAATAGGCTATATGGTATGACGTTATACCGAATTACGTTATATGGTATGACGTTATAACGTAAATAGGTTATATGGTATGACGTTATCCCGTATTACGTTATATGGGATGACGTTATAACGCATTACGTAATATGGGATGACCTTATAACGTATTACGTTATGTGCGACGACGTTATAACGTATTGCGTTATATGGTATGACGTTATAACGTATTACGTTATATGGGATGACGTTATAACGTAATAGGTCATATGGTATGACGTTATATCGTAATACGTTATATTGGATGACGTTATAACGAATTACGTTATATGGGATGACGTTATAACGTAATTGGTTATATGGCATGACGTTATAACTTAATAGGTTATATGGTATGACGTTATACCGAATTACGTTATATGGTATGACGTTATAACGTATTACGTTATATGGGATGACGTTATAACGTAATACGTTATATGGTATGACGTTGTAACGTAAATAGGTTATATGGTATGACGTTATAACGTAAATAGGTTATATGGTATGACGTTATACCGTATTACGTTATATGGGATGACGTTATAACGTATTACGTAATATGCTACGACGTTATAACGCATTACGTTATATGGGATGACGTTATAACGTATTCCGTCATATGGAATACCGTTATAACGTATTAGGTTATATGGTATGACGCTATAACGTATTAGGTTATATGGCATGACGTTATAACGTAATACGTTATATGGTATGACGTTATAACGTAAATGGGTTATGTGGTATGACGTTATACCGTATTACGTTATATGGGATGACGTTATAACGTAATAGGTTATATGGTATGACGTTATAACGTAATACGTTATATAGGATGACGTTATAACGTATTACGTTATATGGGATGACGTTATAACGTAATAGGTTATATGGTATAACGTTATAACTTAATAGGTTATATGGTATGACGTTATACCGAATTACGTTATATGGGA
Organism: Bombus vancouverensis nearcticus; assembly: GCF_051014615.1. Lineage (NCBI taxonomy): Eukaryota > Metazoa > Arthropoda > Insecta > Hymenoptera > Apidae > Bombus > Bombus vancouverensis. The sequence continues at coordinate 192,303 of NW_027468911.1, forward strand.
TGACGCTATAACGTATTACGTTATATGGAATACCGTTATAACGTATTAGGTTATATGGTATGACGCTATAACATATTACGTTATATGGCATGACGTTATAAAGTAATACGTTATATGGTATGACGTTATAACGTAAATAGGCTATATGGTATGACGTTATACCGAATTACGTTATATGGTATGACGTTATAACGTAAATAGGTTATATGGTATGACGTTATCCCGTATTACGTTATATGGGATGACGTTATAACGCATTACGTAATATGGGATGACGTTATAACGTATTACGTTATGTGGGACGACGTTATAACGTATTGCGTTATATGGGATGACTTTATAACGTATTACGTTATATGGGATGACGTTATAACGTATTACGTAATATGGGACGACGTTATAACGCATTACGTTATATGGGATGACGTTATAACGTATTCCGTCATATGGAATACCGTTATAACGTATTAAGTTATATGGTATGACGCTATAACGTATTACGTTATATGGCATGACGTTATAACGTAATACGTTATATGTTATGACGTTGTAACGTAAATAGGTTATATGGTATGACGTTATACCGAGTTACGTTATATGGTATGACGTTATAACGTAAATAGGTTATATGGTATGACGTTATACCGTATTACGTTATATGGGATGACGTTATAACGTATTACGTAATATGGGACGACGTTATATCGCATTACGTTATATGGGATGACGTTATAACGTATTCCGTCATATGGAATACCGTTATAACGTATTAAGTTATATGGTATGACGCTATAACGTATTCCGTCATATGGAATACCGTTATAACGTATTAGGTTATATGGTATGACGCTATAACGTATTAGGTTATATGGCATGACGTTATAACGTAATACGTTATATGGTATGACGTTATAACGTAAATGGGTTATATGGTATGACGTTATACCGTCTTACGTTATGTGGGACGACGTTATAACGTATTGCGTTATATGGTATGACGTTATAACGTATTACGTTATATGGGATGACGTTATAACGTAATAGGTCATATGGTATGACGTTATATCGTAATACGTTATATAGGATGACGTTATAACGAATTACGTTATATGGGATGACGTTATGACGTAATTGGTTATATGGCATGACGTTATAACTTAATAGGTTATATGGTATGACGTTATAACGCATTACGTAATATGGGATGACGTTATAACGTATTACGTTATGTGGGACGACGTTATAACGTATTGCGTTATATGGGATGACTTTATAACGTATTACGTTATATGGGATGACGTTATAACGTAACACGTTATATGGGATGACGTTGTAACGTAATAGGTTATATGGTATGACGTTATACCGTATTACGTTATATGGGATGACGTTATAACGCATTACGTAATATGGGATTACGCTATAACGTATTACGTTATGTGGGACGACGTTATAACGTATTGCGTTATATGGGATGACGTTATAACGTATTACGTTATATGGGATGACGTTATAACGTATTACGTTATATGGGATTACGTTATAACGTATTACGTTATATGGGATGACGTTATAACGTATTACGTAATATGGGACGACGTTATAACGCATTACGTTATATGGGATGACGTTATAACGTATTCCGTCATATGGAATACCGTTATAACGTATTAGGTTATATGGTATGACGCTATAACGTATTAGGTTATATGGCATGACGTTATAACGTAATACGTTATATGGTATGACGTTATAACGTAAATGGGTTATATGGTATGACGTTATACCGTATTACGTTATGTGGGACGACGTTATAACGTATTGGGTTATATGGTATGACGTTATAACGTATTACGTTATATGGGATGACGTTATAACGTAATAGGTCATATGGTATGACGTTATATCGTAATACGTTATATAGGATGACGTTATAACGAATTACGTTATATGGGATGACGTTATAACGTAATTGGTTATATGGCATGACGTTATAACTTAATATTTTATATGGTATGACGTTATACCGAATTACGTTATATGGTATGACGTTATAACGTATTACGTTATATGGGATGACGTTATAACGTAATAGGTTATATGGTATGACGTTATAACGTAATACGTTATATAGGATGACGTTATAACGTATTACGTTATATGGGATGACGTTATAACGTAATAGGTTATATGGTATAACGTTATAACTAAATAGGTTATATGGTATGGCGTTATACCGAATTACGTTATATGGGATGACGTTATAACGTATTACGTTATATGGAATACCGTTATAACGTATTAGGTTATATGGTATGACGCTATAACGTATTAGGTTATATGGCATGACGTTATAACGTAATACGTTATAAGGTATGACGTTATAACGTAAATGGGTTATATGGTATGACGTTATACCGTATTACGTTATGTGGGACGACGTTATAACGTATTGCGTTATATGGTATGACGTTATAACGTATTACGTTATATGGGATGACGTTATAACGTAATAGGTCATATGGTATGACGTTATATCGTAATACGTTATATAGGATGACGTTATAACGAATTAAGTTATATGGGATGACGTTATAACGTAATTGGTTATATGGCATGACGTTATAACTTAATAGGTTATATGGTATGACGTTATATAGAATTACGTTATATGGTATGACGTTATAACGTAAATAGGTTATATGGTATGACGTTACACCGTATTACGTTATATGGGATGACGTTATAACGTATTACGTAATATGGGACGACGTTATAACGCATTACGTTATATGGGATGATGTTATAACGTATTCCGTCATATGGAATACCGTTATAACGTATTAGGTTATATGGTATGACGCTATAACGTATTACGTTATATGGCATGACGTTATAACGTAATACGTTATATGGTATGACGTTATAACGTAAATAGGTTATATGGCATGACGTTATACCGAATTACGTTATATGGTATGACGTTATAACGTAAATAGGTTATATGGTATGACGTTATACCGTATTACATTATATGGGATGACGTTATAACGTATTACGTAATATGGGACGACGTTATAACGCATTACGTTATATGGGATGACGTTATAACGTATTACGTTATATGGGATGACGTTATAACGTATTACGTTGTATGGGATGACGTTATAACGTAATAGGTTATATGGTATAACGTTATAACGTATTACGTTATATGGCATGACGTTATAAAGTAATACGTTATATGGTATGACGTTATAACGTAAATAGGCTATATGGTATGACGTTATACCGAATTACGTTATATGGTATGACGTTATAACGTAAATAGGTTATATGGTATGACGTTATACCGTATTACGTTATATGGGATGACGTTATAACGCATTACGTAACATGGGATTACGCTATAACGTATTACGTTATGTGGGACGACGTTATAACGTATTGCGTTATATGGGATGACGTTATAACGTATTACGTTATATGGGATGACGTTATAACGTATTACGTTATATGGGATGACGTTATAACGTATTACGTTATATGGGATGACGTTATAACGTATTACGTAATATGGGACGACGTTGTAACGCATTACGTTATATGGGATGACGTTATAACGTATTCCGTCATATGGAATACCGTTATAACGTATTAGGTTATATGGTATGACGCTATAACATATTACGTTATATGGCATGACGTTATAAAGTAATACGTTATATGGTATGACGTTATAACGTAAATAGGCTATATGGTATGACGTTATACCGTATTACGTTATATGGGATGACGTTATAACGCATTACGTAACATGGGATTACGCTATAACGTATTACGTTATGTGGGACGACGTTATAACGTATTGCGTTATATGGGACGACGTTATAACGTATTGGGTTATATGGTATGACGTTATAACGTATTACGTTATATGGGATGACGTTATAACGTAATAGGTCATATGGTATGACGTTATATCGTAATACGTTATATAGGATGACGTTATAACGAATTACGTTATATGGGATGACGTTATAACGTAATTGGTTATATGGCATGACGTTATAACTTAATATTTTATATGGTATGACGTTATACCGAATTACGTTATATGGGATGACGCTATAACGTATTACGTTATATGGAATACCGTTATAACGTATTAGGTTATATGGTATGACGCTATAACATATTACGTTATATGGCATGACGTTATAAAGTAATACGTTATATGGTATGACGTTATAACGTAAATAGGCTATATGGTATGACGTTATACCGAATTACGTTATATGGTATGACGTTATAACGTAAATAGGTTATATGGTATGACGTTATCCCGTATTACGTTATATGGGATGACGTTATAACGCATTACGTAATATGGGATGACGTTATAACGTATTACGTTATGTGGGACGACGTTATAACGTATTGCGTTATATGGGATGACTTTATAACGTATTACGTTATATGGGATGACGTTATAACGTATAGCGTTATATGGTATGACGTTATAACGTATTACGTTATATGGGATGACGTTATAACGAAATAGGTTATATGGTATGAAGTTAAAACGTAAATAGGTTATATGGTATGACGTTATACCGTATTACGTTATGTGGGACGACGTTATAACGTATTGCGGTTATATGGTATGACGTTATAACCTACTACGTTATATGGGATGACGTTATAGCGAAATAGGTTATATGGTATGACGTTATAACGTATTACGTTATATGGTATGAAATTATAACGTATTGCGTTATATGGTATGACGTTATAACGTAAATGGGTTATATTTTATGACGTTATACCGTATTACGTTATGTGGGACGACGTTATAACGTATTGCGTTATATGGTATGACGTTATAACGTAACACGTTATATGGTATGACGTTATAACGTAAATAGGTTATATGGTATGACGTTATACCGTAATACGTTATATAGGATGACGTTATAACGAATTACGTTATATGGGATGACGTTATAACGTATTACGTTATATGGAATACCGTTATAACGTATTAGGTTATATGGTATGACGCTATAACAAATTACGTTATATGGCATGACGTTATAAAGTAATACGTTATATGGTATGACGTTATAACGTAAATAGGCTATATGGTATGACGTTATACCGAATTACGTTATATGGTATGACGTTATAACGTAAATAGGTTATATGGTATGACGTTATCCCGTATTACGTTATATGGGATGACGTTATAACGCATTACGTAATATGGTATGACGTTATACCGTATTACGTTATGTGGGACGACGTTATAACGTATTGGGTTATATGGTATGACGTTATAACGTATTACGTTATATGGGATGACGTTATAACGTAATAGGTCATATGGTATGACGTTATATCGTAATACGTTATATAGGATGACGTTATAACGAATTACGTTATATGGGATGACGTTATAACGTAATTGGTTATATGGCATGACGTTATAACTTAATAGGTTATATGGTATGACGTTATACCGAATTACGTTATATGGTATGACGTTATAACGTATTACGTTATATGGGATGACGTTATAACGTAATACGTTATATGGTATGACGTTGTAACGTAAATAGGTTATATGGTATGACGTTATAACGTAAATAGGTTATATGGTATGACGTTATACCGTATTACGTTATATGGGATGACGTTATAACGTATTACGTAATATGCTACGACGTTATAACGCATTACGTTATATGGGATGACGTTATAACGTATTCCGTCATATGGAATACCGTTATAACGTATTAGGTTATATGGTATGACGCTATAACGTATTAGGTTATATGGCATGACGTTATAACGTAATACGTTATATGGTATGACGTTATAACGTAAATGGGTTATGTGGTATGACGTTATACCGTATTACGTTATATGGGATGACGTTATAACGTAATAGGTTATATGGTATGACGTTATAACGTAATACGTTATATAGGATGACGTTATAACGTATTACGTTATATGGGATGACGTTATAACGTAATAGGTTATATGGTATAACGTTATAACTTAATAGGTTATATGGTATGACGTTATACCGAATTACGTTATATGGGATGACGCTATAACGTATTACGTTATATGGAATACCGTTATAACGTATTAGGTTATATGGTATGACGCTATAACATATTACGTTATATGGCATGACGTTATAAAGTAATACGTTATATGGTATGACGTTATAACGTAAATAGGCTATATGGTATGACGTTATACCGAATTACGTTATATGGTATGACGTTATAACGTAAATAGGTTATATGGTATGACGTTATCCCGTATTACGTTATATGGGATGACGTTATAACGCATTACGTAATATGGGATGACGTTATAACGTATTACGTTATGTGGGACGACGTTATAACGTATTGCGTTATATGGGATGACTTTAGAACGTATTACGTTATATGGGATGACGTTATAACGTATTACGTAATATGGGACGACGTTATAACGCATTACGTTATATGGGATGACGTTATAACGTATTCCGTCATATGGAATACCGTTATAACGTATTAAGTTATATGGTATGACGCTATAACGTATTACGTTATATGGCATGACGTTATAACGTAATACGTTATATGTTATGACGTTGTAACGTAAATAGGTTATATGGTATGACGTTATACCGAGTTACGTTATATGGTATGACGTTATAACGTAAATAGGTTATATGGTATGACGTTATACCGTATTACGTTATATGGGATGACGTTATAACGTATTACGTAATATGGGACGACGTTATATCGCATTACGTTATATGGGATGACGTTATAACGTATTCCGTCATATGGAATACCGTTATAACGTATTAAGTTATATGGTATGACGCTATAACGTATTACGTTATATGGCATGACGTTATAACGTAATACGTTATATGGTATGACGTTGTAACGTAAATAGGTTATATGGTATGACGTTATACAGAGTTACGTTATATGGTATGACGTTATAACGTAAATAGGTTATATGGTATGACGTTATACCGTATTACGTTATATGGGATGACGTTATAACGTATTACGTAATATGGGACGACGTTATAACGCATTACGTTATATGGGATGACGTTATAACGTATTCCGTCATATGGAATACCGTTATAACGTATTAGGTTATATGGTATGACGCTATAACGTATTAGGTTATATGGCATGACGTTATAACGTAATACGTTATATGGTATGACGTTATAACGTAAATGGGTTATATGGTATGACGTTATACCGTCTTACGTTATGTGGGACGACGTTATAACGTATTGCGTTATATGGTATGACGTTATAACGTATTACGTTATATGGGATGACGTTATAACGTAATAGGTCATATGGTATGACGTTATATCGTAATACGTTATATAGGATGACGTTATAACGAATTACGTTATATGGGATGACGTTATAACGTAATTGGTTATATGGCATGACGTTATAACTTAATAGGTTATATGGTATGACGTTATAACGCATTACGTAATATGGGATGACGTTATAACGTATTACGTTATGTGGGACGACGTTATAACGTATTGCGTTATATGGGATGACTTTATAACGTATTACGTTATATGGGATGACGTTATAACGTATTACGTTATATGGGATGACGTTGTAACGTAATAGGTTATATGGTATGACGTTATACCGTATTACGTTATATGGGATGACGTTATAACGCATTACGTAATATGGGATTACGCTATAACGTATTACGTTATGTGGGACGACGTTATAACGTATTGCGTTATATGGGATGACGTTATAACGTATTACGTTATATGGGATGACGTTATAACGTATTACGTTATATGGGATTACGTTATAACGTATTACGTTATATGGGATGACGTTATAACGTATTACGTAATATGGGACGACGTTATAACGCATTACGTTATATGGTATGACGTTATAACGTAAATAGGTTATATGGTATGACGTTATACCGTAATACGTTATATAGGATGACGTTATAACGAATTACGTTATATGGGATGACGTTATAACGTATTACGTTATATGGAATACCGTTATAACGTATTAGGTTATATGGTATGACGCTATAACATATTACGTTATATGGCATGACGTTATAAAGTAATACGTTATATGGTATGACGTTATAACGTAAATAGGCTATATGGTATGACGTTATACCGAATTACGTTATATGGTATGACGTTATAACGTAAATAGGTTATATGGTATGACGTTATCCCGTATTACGTTATATGGGATGACGTTATAACGCATTACGTAATATGGGATGACCTTATAACGTATTACGTTATGTGCGACGACGTTATAACGTATTGCGTTATATGGTATGACGTTATAACGTATTACGTTATATGGGATGACGTTATAACGTAATAGGTCATATGGTATGACGTTATATCGTAATACGTTATATAGGATGACGTTATAACGAATTACGTTATATGGGATGACGTTATAACGTAATTGGTTATATGGCATGACGTTATAACTTAATAGGTTATATGGTATGACGTTATACCGAATTACGTTATATGGTATGACGTTATAACGTATTACGTTATATGGGATGACGTTATAACGTAATACGTTATATGGTATGACGTTGTAACGTAAATAGGTTATATGGTATGACGTTATAACGTAAATAGGTTATATGGTATGACGTTATACCGTATTACGTTATATGGGATGACGTTATAACGTATTACGTAATATGCTACGACGTTATAACGCATTACGTTATATGGGATGACGTTATAACGTATTCCGTCATATGGAATACCGTTATAACGTATTAGGTTATATGGTATGACGCTATAACGTATTAGGTTATATGGCATGACGTTATAACGTAATACGTTATATGGTATGACGTTATAACGTAAATGGGTTATGTGGTATGACGTTATACCGTATTACGTTATATGGGATGACGTTATAACGTAATAGGTTATATGGTATGACGTTATAACGTAATACGTTATATAGGATGACGTTATAACGTATTACGTTATATGGGATGACGTTATAACGTAATAGGTTATATGGTATAACGTTATAACTTAATAGGTTATATGGTATGACGTTATACCGAATTACGTTATATGGGATGACGCTATAACGTATTACGTTATATGGAATACCGTTATAACGTATTAGGTTATATGGTATGACGCTATAACATATTACGTTATATGGCATGACGTTATAAAGTAATACGTTATATGGTATGACGTTATAACGTAAATAGGCTATATGGTATGACGTTATACCGAATTACGTTATATGGTATGACGTTATAACGTAAATAGGTTATATGGTATGACGTTATCCCGTATTACGTTATATGGGATGACGTTATAACGCATTACGTAATATGGGATGACGTTATAACGTATTACGTTATGTGGGACGACGTTATAACGTATTGCGTTATATGGGATGACTTTATAACGTATTACGTTATATGGGATGACGTTATAACGTATTACGTAATATGGGACGACGTTATAACGCATTACGTTATATGGGATGACGTTATAACGTATTCCGTCATATGGAATACCGTTATAACGTATTAAGTTATATGGTATGACGCTATAACGTATTACGTTATATGGCATGACGTTATAACGTAATACGTTATATGTTATGACGTTGTAACGTAAATAGGTTATATGGTATGACGTTATACCGAGTTACGTTATATGGTATGACGTTATAACGTAAATAGGTTATATGGTATGACGTTATACCGTATTACGTTATATGGGATGACGTTATAACGTATTACGTAATATGGGACGACGTTATATCGCATTACGTTATATGGGATGACGTTATAACGTATTCCGTCATATGGAATACCGTTATAACGTATTAAGTTATATGGTATGACGCTATAACGTATTACGTTATATGGCATGACGTTATAACGTAATAGGTCATATGGTATGACGTTATATCGTAATACGTTATATAGGATGACGTTATAACGAATTACGTTATATGGGATGACGTTATAACGTAATTGGTTATATGGCATGACGTTATAACTTAATAGGTTATATGGTATGACGTTATACCGAGTTACGTTATATGGTATGACGTTGTAACGTAAATAGGTTATATGGTATGACGTTATACAGAGTTACGTTATATGGTATGACGTTATAACGTAAATAGGTTATATGGTATGACGTTATACCGTATTACGTTATATGGGATGACGTTATAACGTATTACGTAATATGGGACGACGTTATAACGCATTACGTTATATGGGATGACGTTATAACGTATTCCGTCATATGGAATACCGTTATAACGTATTAGGTTATATGGTATGACGCTATAACGTATTAGGTTATATGGCATGACGTTATAACGTAATACGTTATATGGTATGACGTTATAACGTAAATGGGTTATATGGTATGACGTTATACCGTCTTACGTTATGTGGGACGACGTTATAACGTATTGCGTTATATGGTATGACGTTATAACGTATTACGTTATATGGGATGACGTTATAACGTAATAGGTCATATGGTATGACGTTATATCGTAATACGTTATATAGGATGACGTTATAACGAATTACGTTATATGGGATGACGTTATAACGTAATTGGTTATATGGCATGACGTTATAACTTAATAGGTTATATGGTATGACGTTATAACGCATTACGTAATATGGGATGACGTTATAACGTATTACGTTATGTGGGACGACGTTATAACGTATTGCGTTATATGGGATGACTTTATAACGTATTACGTTATATGGGATGACGTTATAACGTATTACGTTATATGGGATGACGTTGTAACGTAATAGGTTATATGGTATGACGTTATACCGTATTACGTTATATGGGATGACGTTATAACGCATTACGTAATATGGGATTACGCTATAACGTATTACGTTATGTGGGACGACGTTATAACGTATTGCGTTATATGGGATGACTTTATAACGTATTACGTTATATGGGATGACGTTATAACGTAATAGGTTATATGGTATAACGTTATAACTAAATAGGTTATATGGTATGGCGTTATACCGAATTACGTTATATGGGATGACGTTATAACGTATTACGTTATATGGAATACCGTTATAACGTATTAGGTTATATGGTATGACGCTATAACGTATTAGGTTATATGGCATGACGTTATAACGTAATACGTTATAAGGTATGACGTTATAACGTAAATGGGTTATATGGTATGACGTTATACCGTATTACGTTATGTGGGACGACGTTATAACGTATTGCGTTATATGGTATGACGTTATAACGTATTACGTTATATGGGATGACGTTATAACGTAATAGGTCATATGGTATGACGTTATATCGTAATACGTTATATAGGATGACGTTATAACGAATTAAGTTATATGGGATGACGTTATAACGTAATTGGTTATATGGCATGACGTTATAACTTAATAGGTTATATGGTATGACGTTATAACGCATTACGTAATATGGGATGACGTTATAACGTATTACGTTATGTGGGACGACGTTATAACGTATTGCGTTATATGGGATGACTTTATAACGTATTACGTTATATGGGATGACGTTATAACGTATTACGTAATATGGGACGACGTTATAACGCATTACGTTATATGGGATGACGTTATAACGTATTCCGTCATATGGAATACCGTTATAACGTATTAGGTTATATGGGATGACGTTATAACGTATTACGTAATATGGGACGACGTTATAACGCATTACGTTATATGGTATGACGTTATAACGTAAATGGGTTATATGGTATGACGTTATACCGTCTTACGTTATGTGGGACGACGTTATAACGTATTGCGTTATATGGTATGACGTTATAACGTATTACGTTATATGGGATGACGTTATAACGTAATAGGTCATATGGTATGACGTTATATCGTAATACGTTATATAGGATGACGTTATAACGAATTACGTTATATGGGATGACGTTATAACGTAATTGGTTATATGGCATGACGTTATAACGTAATACGTTATATGGTATGACGTTATAACGTAAATGGGTTATATGGTATGACGTTATACCGTATTACGTTATGTGGGACGACGTTATAACGTATTGGGTTATATGGCATGACGTTATAACGAATTACGTTATATGGGATGACGTTATAACGTAATTGGTTATATGGCATGACGTTATAACTTAATATTTTATATGGTATGACGTTATACCGAATTACGTTATATGGTATGACGTTATAACGTATTACGTTATATGGGATGACGTTATAACGTAATAGGTTATATGGTATGACGTTATAACGTAATACGTTATATAGGATGACTTTATAACGTATTACGTTATATGGGATGACGTTATAACGTAATAGGTTATATGGTATAACGTTATAACTAAATAGGTTATATGGTATGGCGTTATACCGAATTACGTTATATGGGATGACGTTATAACGTATTACGTTATATGGAATACCGTTATAACGTATTAGGTTATATGGTATGACGCTATAACGTATTAGGTTATATGGCATGACGTTATAACGTAATACGTTATAAGGTATGACGTTATAACGTAAATGGGTTATATGGTATGACGTTATACCGTATTACGTTATGTGGGACGACGTTATAACGTATTGCGTTATATGGTATGACGTTATAACGTATTACGTTATATGGGATGACGTTATAACGTAATAGGTCATATGGTATGACGTTATATCGTAATACGTTATATAGGATGACGTTATAACGAATTAAGTTATATGGGATGACGTTATAACGTAATTGGTTATATGGCATGACGTTATAACTTAATAGGTTATATGGTATGACGTTATATAGAATTACGTTATATGGTATGACGTTATAACGTAAATAGGTTATATGGTATGACGTTACACCGTATTACGTTATATGGGATGACGTTATAACGTATTACGTAATATGGGACGACGTTATAACGCATTACGTTATATGGGATGATGTTATAACGTATTCCGTCATATGGAATACCGTTATAACGTATTAGGTTATATGGTATGACGCTATAACGTATTACGTTATATGGCATGACGTTATAACGTAATACGTTATAAGGTATGACGTTATAACGTAAATAGGTTATATGGCATGACGTTATACCGAATTACGTTATATGGTATGACGTTATAACGTAAATAGGTTATATGGTATGACGTTATACCGTATTACATTATATGGGATGACGTTATAACGTATTACGTAATATGGGACGACGTTATAACGCATTACGTTATATGGGATGACGTTATAACGTATTACGTTATATGGGATGACGTTATAACGTATTACGTTGTATGGGATGACGTTATAACGTAATAGGTTATATGGTATAACGTTATAACGTATTACGTTATATGGCATGACGTTATAAAGTAATACGTTATATGGTATGACGTTATAACGTAAATAGGCTATATGGTATGACGTTATACCGAATTACGTTATATGGTATGACGTTATAACGTAAATAGGTTATATGGTATGACGTTATACCGTATTACGTTATATGGGATGACGTTATAACGCATTACGTAACATGGGATTACGCTATAACGTATTACGTTATGTGGGACGACGTTATAACGTATTGCGTTATATGGGATGACGTTATAACGTATTACGTAATATGGGACGACGTTGTAACGCATTACGTTATATGGGATGACGTTATAACGTATTCCGTCATATGGAATACCGTTATAACGTATTAGGTTATATGGTATGACGCTATAACGTATTAGGTTATATGGCATGACGTTATAACGTAATACGTTATATGGTATGACGTTATAACGTAAATAGGCTATATGGTATGACGTTATAACGTATTACGTTATATGGGATGACGTTATAACGTAATAGGTCATATGGTATGACGTTATATCGTAATACGTTATATAGGATGACGTTATAACGAATTACGTTATATGGGATGACGTTATAACGTAATTGGTTATATGGCATGACGTTATAACTTAATATTTTATATGGTATGACGTTATACCGAATTACGTTATATGGGATGACGCTATAACGTATTACGTTATATGGAATACCGTTATAACGTATTAGGTTATATGGTATGACGCTATAACATATTACGTTATATGGCATGACGTTATAAAGTAATACGTTATATGGTATGACGTTATAACGTAAATAGGCTATATGGTATGACGTTATACCGAATTACGTTATATGGTATGACGTTATAACGTAAATAGGTTATATGGTATGACGTTATCCCGTATTACGTTATATGGGATGACGTTATAACGCATTACGTAATATGGGATGACGTTATAACGTATTACGTTATGTGGGACGACGTTATAACGTATTGCGTTATATGGGATGACTTTATAACGTATTACGTTATATGGGATGACGTTATAACGTATTACGTAATATGGGACGACGTTATAACGCATTACGTTATATGGGATGACGTTATAACGTATTCCGTCATATGGAATACCGTTATAACGTATTAAGTTATATGGTATGACGCTATAACGTATTACGTTATATGGCATGACGTTATAACGTAATACGTTATATGGTATGACGTTGTAACGTAAATATGTTATATGGTATGACGTTATACCGAGTTACGTTATATGGTATGACGTTATAACGTAAATAGGTTATATGGTATGACGTTATACCGTATTACGTTATATGGGATGACGTTATAACGTATTACGTAATATGGGAGGACGTTATAACGCATTACGTTATATGGGATGACGTTATAACGTATTCCGTCATATGGAATGCCGTTATAACGTATTAAGTTATATGGTATGACGCTATAACGTATTACGTTATATGGCATGACGTTATAACGTAATACGTTATATGGTATAACGTTGTAACGTAAATAGGTTACATGGTATGACGTTATACCGTATTACGTTATATGGGATGACGTTATAACGTAATAGGTTATATGGTATGACGTTATACCGTATTACGTTATATGGGATGACGTTATAACGTATTACGTAATATGGGACGACGTTATAACGCATTACGTTATATGGGATGACGTTATAACGTATTCCGTCATATGGAATACCGTTATAACGTATTAAGTTATATGGTATGACGCTATAACGTATTACGTTATATGGCATGACGTTATAACGTAATACGTTATATGGTATGACATTGTAACGTAAATAGGTTATATGGTATGACGTTATACCGTATTACGTTATATGGGATGACGTTATAACGTAATAGGTTATATGGTATGACGTTATAACGTAATACGTTATATAGGAAGACGTTACAACGTATTACGTTATATGGGATGACGTTATAACGTAAATAGGTTATATGGTATGACGTTATACCGTATTACGTTATATGGGATGACGTTATAACGTATTACGTAATATGGGACGACGTTATAACGCATTACGTTATATGGGATGACGTTATAGCGAAATAGGTTATATGGTATGACGTTATAACGTATCACGTAATATGGGACGACGTTATAACGCATTACGTTATATGGGATGACGTTATAACGTATTCCGTCATATGGAATACCGTTATAACGTATTAAGTTATATGGTATGACGCTATAACGTATTACGTTATATGGCATGACGTTATGACGTAATACGTTATATGGTATGACATTGTAACGTAAATAGGTTATATGGTATGACGTTATAACGCATTACGTTATATGGGATGACGTTATAACGTATTCCGTCATATGGAATACCGTTATAACGTATTAGGTTATATGGTATGACGCTATAACGTATTAGGTTATATGGCATGACGTTATAACGAAATAGGTTATATGGTATGAAGTTAAAACGTAAATAGGTTATATGGTATGACGTTATACCGTATTACGTTATGTGGGACGACGTTATAACGTATTGCGTTATATGGTATGACGTTATAACGTATTACGCTATATGGGATGACGTTATAGCGAAATAGGTTATATGGTATGACGTTATAACGTATTACGTAATATGGGACGACGTTATAACGCATTACGTTATATGGGATGACGTTATAACGTATTCCGTCATATGGAATACCGTTATAACGTATTAGGTTATATGGTATGACGCTATAACGTATTAGGTTATATGGCATGACGTTATAACGAAATAGGTTATATGGTATGAAGTTAAAACGTAAATAGGTTATATGGTATGACGTTATACCGTATTACGTTATATGGGATGACGTTATAACGCATTACGTAATATGGGATGACCTTATAACGTATTACGTTATGTGTGACGACGTTATAACGTATTGCGTTATATGGGATGACTTTATAACGTATTACGTTATATGGGATGACGTTATAACGTATTACGTAATATGGGACGACGTTATAACGCATTACGTTATATGGGATGACGTTATAACGTATTCCGTCATATGGAATACCGTTATAACGTATTAAGTTATATGGTATGACGCTATAACGTATTACGTTATATGGCATGACGTTATAACGTAATACGTTATATGGTATGACGTTGTAACGTAAATAGGTTATATGGTATGACGTTATACCGAGTTACGTTATATGGTATGACGTTATAACGTAAATAGGTTATATGGTATGACGTTATACCGTATTACATTATATGGGATGACGTTATAACGTATTACGTAATATGGGACGACGTTATAACGCATTACGTTATATGGGATGACGTTATAACGTATTCCGTCATATGGAATACCGTTATAACGTATTAGGTTATATGGTATGACGCTATAACGTATTAGGTTATATGGCATGACGTTATAACGAAATAGGTTATATGGTATGAAGTTAAAACGTAAATAGGTTATATGGTATGACGTTATACCGTATTACGTTATGTGGGACGACGTTATAACGTATTGCGTTATATGGTATGACGTTATAACGTATTACGCTATATGGGATGACGTTATAGCGAAATAGGTTATATGGTATGACGTTATAACGTATTACGTTATATGGTATGAAATTATAACGTATTGCGTTATATGGTATGACGTTATAACGTAAATGGGTTATATGGTATGACGTTATACCGTATTACGTTATGTGGGACGACGTTATAACGTATTGCGTTATATGGTATGACGTTATAACGTAATACGTTATATGGTATGACGTTATAACGTAACTAGGTTATATGGTATGACGTTATACCGTATTACGTTATATGGGATGTCGTTATAACGCATTACGTAATATGGGATGACGTTATAACGTATTCCGTCATATGGAATACCGTTATAACGTATTAGGTTATATGGAATGACGCTATAACGTATTAGGTTATATGGCATGACGTTATAACGAAATAGGTTATATGGTATGAAGTTAAAACGTAAATAGGTTATATGGTATGACGTTATACCGTATTACGTTATGTGGGACGACGTTATAACGTATTGCGTTATATGGTATGACGTTATAACGTATTACGCTATATGGGATGACGTTATAGCGAAATAGGTTATATGGTATGACGTTATAACGTATTACGTTATATGGTATGAAATTATAACGTATTGCGTTATATGGTATGACGTTATAACGTAAATGGGTTATATGGTATGACGTTATACCGTATTACGTTATGTGGGACGACGTTATAACGTATTGCGTTATATGGTATGACGTTATAACGTAATACGTTATATGGTATGACGTTATAACGTAACTAGGTTATATGGTATGACGTTATACCGTATTACGTTATATGGGATGTCGTTATAACGCATTACGTAATATGGGATGACGTTATAACGTATTACGTTATGTGGGACGACGTTATAACGTATTGCGTTATATGGGATGACGTTATAACGTATTACGTTATATGGGATGACGTTATAACGTATTGCGTTGTATGGGATGACGTTATAACGTAATAGGTTATATGGTATAACGTCATAACGTATTACCTTATGTGGTATGACGTTATAACGTATTACGTTATATGGTATGACATTATAACGTAATAGGTTATATGGTATGACTTTATAACGTAATACGTTATATGGTATGACGTTATAACGTAAGTAGGTTATATGGTATGACGTTACACCGTATTACGTTATATGGGATGACGTTATAACGTATTACGTAATATGGGACGACGTTATAACGCATTACGTTATATGGGATGACGTTATAACGTATTCCGTCATATGGAATACCGTTATAACGTATTAAGTTATATGGTGTGACGCTATAAGGTATTACGTTATATGACATGACGTTATAACGTAATACGTTATATGGTATGACGTTGTAACGTAAATAGGTTATATGGTATGACGTTATACCGAGTTACGTTATATGGTATGAAGTTATAACGTAAATAGGTTATATGGTATGACGTTATACCGTATTACGTTATATGGGATGACGTTATAACGTATTACGTAATATGGGACGACGTTATAACGCATTACGTTATATGGGATGACGTTATAACGTATTCCGTCATATGGAATACCGTTATAACGTATTAGGTTATATGGTATGACGCTATAACGTATTAGGATATATGGCATGACGTTATAACGTAATACGTTATATGGTATGACGTTATAACGTAAATGAGTTATATGGTATGACGTTATACCGTATTACGTTATGTGGGACGACGTTATAACGTAAATAGGTTATATGGTATGACGTTATACCGTATTACGTTATATGGGATGACGTTATAACGTATTACGTCATATGGAATACCGTTATAACGTATTACGTTATGTGGTATGACGTTATAACGTATTACGATATATGGTATGACGTTATAACGTATTTCGTTATATGGGATGACGTTATAACGTATTACGTAATATGGGATGACGTTATAACGTATTACGTTATATGGAATACCGTTATAACGTATTAGGTTATATGGTATGACGCTATAACATATTACGTTATATGGCATGACGTTATAAAGTAATACTTTATATGGTATGACGTTATAACGTAAATAGGCTATATGGTATGACGTTATACCGAATTACGTTATATGGTATGACGTTATAACGTAAATAGGTTATATGGTATAACGTTATCCCGTATTACGTTATATGGGATGACGTTATAACGCATTACGTAATATGGGATGACGTTATAACGTATTACGTTATGTGGAACGACGTTATAACGTATTGCGTTATATGGGATGACTTTATAACGTATTACGTTATATGGGATGACGTTATAACGTATTACGTTATATGGGATGACGTTGTAACGTAATAGGTTATATGGTATGACGTTATACCGTATTACGTTATATGGGATGACGTTATAACGCATTACGTAATATGGGATGACGTTATAACGTAATAGGTTATATGTTATAACGTTATAACGTATTACGTTATATGGTATGACGTTATAACGTAATAGGTTATATGGTATGACGTTATAACGTAATACGTTATATGGTATGACGTTATAACGTATTTCGTAATATGGGACGACGTTATAACGCATTACGTTATATGGGATGACGTTATAACGTATTACGTTATATGGAATACCGATATAACGCATTAGGTTATATGGTATGACGCTATAACGTATTACGTTATATGGCATGACGTTATGACGTAATAGGTTATATGGTATGACGTTATAACGTAAATGGGTTATATGGTATGACGTTATACCGTATTACGTTATGTGGGACTATGTTATAACGTATTGCGTTATATGGTATGACGTTATAACGTATTACGTTATATGGGATGACGTTATAACGTAATAGGTCATATGGTATGACGTTATATCGTAATACGTTATATAGGATGTCGTTATAACGTATTACGTTATATGGGGTGACGTTATATCGTAATTGGTTATATGGTATGACGTTATAACTTAATAGGTTATATGGTATTACGTTATACCGAATTACGTTATATGGTATGACGTTATAACGTATTACGTTATATGGGATGACGTTATAACGTATTTCGTTATATGGGATGACGTTATAACGTATTACGTAATATGGGATGACGTTATAACGTATTACGTTATTTGGGACGACGCTATAACGTATTGCGTTATATGGTATGACGTTATAACGCAAATGGGTTATATGGGATGACGTTATAACGTATTACGTTATGTGGGACGACGTTATAACGTATTGCGTTATATGGGATGACGTTATAACGTATTACGTTATATGGGATGACGTTATAACGTATTACGTTATATGGTATGACGTTATAACGTAAATGGGTTATATGGTATGACGTTATACCGTATTACGTTATGTGGGACGACGTTATAACGTATTGCGTTATATGGTATGACGTTATAACCTACTACGTTATGTGGGATGACGTTATAGCGAAATTGGTTATATGGTATGACGTTATAACGTATTACGTTATATGGTATGAAATTATAACGTATTGCGTTATATGGTATGACGTTATAACGTAAATGGGTTATATTTTATGACGTTATACCGTATTACGTTATGTGGGACGACGTTATAACGTATTGCGTTATATGGTATGACGTTATAACGTTATACGTTATATGGTATGACGTTATAACGTAAATAGGTTATATGGTATGACGTTATACCGTATTACGTTATATGGGATGTCGTTATAACGCATTACGTAATATGGGATGACGTTATAACGTATTACGTTATGTGGGACGACGTTATAACTTATTGCGTTATATGGGATGACGTTATATCGTATTACGTTATATGGGATGACGTTATAACGTATTACGTTGTATGGGATGACGTTATAACGTAATAGGTTATATGGTATAACGTTATAACGTATTACGTTATGTGGTATGACGTTATAACGTATTACGTTATATGGGATGACGTTATAACGTATTACGTAATATGGGACGACGTTATAACGCATTACGTTATACGGGATGACGTTATAACGTATTAGGTTATATGGCATGACGTTATAACGTAATACGTTATATGGTATGACGTTGTAACGTAAATAGGTTATATGGTATGACGTTATACCGAGTTACGTTATATGGTATGACGTTATAACGTAAATAGGTTATATGGTATGACGTTATACCGTATTACGTTATATGGGATGACGTTATAACGTATTACGTAATATGGGACGACGTTATAACGCATTACGTTATATGGGATGACGTTATAACGTATTAGGTTATATGGCATGACGTTATAACGTAATACGTTATATGGTATGACGTTGTAACGTAAATAGGTTATATGGTATGACGTTATACCGAGTTACGTTATATGGTATGACGTTATAACGTAAATAGGTTATATGGTATGACGTTATCCCGTATTACGTTATATGGGATGACGTTATAACGCATTACGTAATATGGGATGACGTTATAACGTATTACGTTATGTGGGTCTACGTTATAACGTATTGCGTTATATGGGATGACTTTATAACGTATTACGTTGTATGGGATGACGTTATAACGTATTACGTTATATGGGATGACGTTATAACGTATTGCCTTATATGGTATGACGTTATAACGTATTACGTTATATGGGATGACGTTATACCGAGTTACGTTATATGGTATGACGTTATAACGTAAATAGGTTATATGGTATGACGTTATACCGTATTACGTTATATGGGATGACGTTATAACGTATTACGTAATATGGGACGACGTTATAACGCATTACGTTATATGGGATGACGTTATAACGTATTAGGTTATATGGCATGACGTTATAACGTAATACGTTATATGGTATGACGTTGTAACGTAAATAGGTTATATGGTATGACGTTATACCGAGTTACGTTATATGGTATGACGTTATAACGTAAATAGGTTATATGGTATGACGTTATACCGTATTACGTTATATGGGATGACGTTATAACGTATTACGTCATATGGAATACCGTTATAACGTATTACGTTATGTGGTATGACGTTATAACGTATTACGTTATATGGTATGACGTTATAACGTATTACGTTATGTGGGACGACGTTATAACGTATTGCCTTATATGGTATGACGTTATAACGTATTACGTTATATGGGATGACGTTATACCGAGTTACGTTATATGGTATGACGTTATAACGTAAATAGGTTATATGGTATGACGTTATACCGTATTACGTTATATGGGATGACGTTATAACGTATTACGTAATATGGGACGACGTTATAACGCATTACGTTATATGGGATGACGTTATAACGTATTACGTAATATGGGATGACGTTATAACGTATTACGTTATGTGGGACGACGTTATAACGTATTGCGTTATATGGTATGACGTTATAACGTATTACGTTATATGGGATGACGTTATAACGTAATAGGTCATATGGTATGACGTTATATCGTAATACGTTATATAGGATGACGTTATAACGAATTACGTTATATGGGATGACGTTATAACGTATTACGTTATATGGAATACCGTTATAACGTATTAGGTTATATGGTATGACGCTATAACATATTACGTTATATGGCATGACGTTATAAAGTAATACGTTATATGGTATGACGTTATAACGTTAATAGGCTATATGGTATGACGTTATACCGAATTACGTTATATGGTATGACGTTATAACGTAAATAGGTTATATGGTATGACGTTATCCCGTATTACGTTATATGGGATGACGTTATAACGCATTACGTAATATGGGATGACGTTATAACGTATTACGTTATGTGGGTCTACGTTATAACGTATTGCGTTATATGGGATGACTTTATAACGTATTACGTTGTATGGGATGACGTTATAACGTATTACGTTATATGGGATGACGTTGTAACGTAATAGGTTATATGGTATGACGTTATACCGTATTACGTTATATGGGATGACGTTATAACGCATTACGTAATATGGGATTATGCTATAACGTATTACGTTATGTGGGACGACGTTATAACGTATTGCGTTATATGGGATGACGTTATAACGCATTACGTTATATGGGATGACGTTATAACGTATTACGTTATATGGAATACCGCTATAACGTATTAGGTTATATGGTATGACGCTATAACGTATTACGTTATATGGCATGACGTTATGACGTAATACGTTATATGGTATGACGTTATAATGTAAATGGGTTATATGGTATGACGTTATACCGTATTACGTTATGTGGGACGACGTTATAACGTATTGCGTTATATGGTATGACGTTATAACGTATTACGTTATATGGGATGACGTTATGACGTAATAGGTCATATGGTATGACGTTATATCGTAATACGTTATATAGGATGACGTTATAACGTATTACGTTATATGGAGTGACGTTATAACGTAATTGGTTATATGGTATGACGTTATAACTTAATAGGTTATATGGCATTACGTTATACCGAATTACGTTATATGGTATGACGTTATAACGTATTACGTTATATGGGATGACGTTATAACGTATTTCGTTATATGGGATGAGGTTATAACGTAAATGGGTTATATTTTATGACGTTATACCGTATTACGTTATGTGGGACGACGTTATAACGTATTGCGTTATATGGTATGACGTTATAACGTAACACGTTATATGGTATGACGTTATAACGTAAATAGGTTATATGGTATGACGTTATACCGTATTACGTTATATGGGATGTCGTTATAACGCATTACGTAATATGGGATGACGTTGTAACGTATTACGTTATGTGGGACGACGTTATAACTTATTGCGTTATATGGGATGACGTTATAACGTATAGCGTTATATGGTATGACGTTATAACGTATTACGTTATATGGGATGACGTTATAACGAAATAGGTTATATGGTATGAAGTTAAAACGTAAATAGGTTATATGGTATGACGTTATACCGTATTACGTTATGTGGGACGACGTTATAACGTATTGCGGTTATATGGTATGACGTTATAACCTACTACGTTATATGGGATGACGTTATAGCGAAATAGGTTATATGGTATGACGTTATAACGTATTACGTTATATGGTATGAAATTATAACGTATTGCGTTATATGGTATGACGTTATAACGTAAATGGGTTATATTTTATGACGTTATACCGTATTACGTTATGTGGGACGACGTTATAACGTATTGCGTTATATGGTATGACGTTATAACGTAATAGGTCATATGGTATGACGTTATATCGTAATACGTTATATAGGATGTCGTTATAACGTATTACGTTATATGGGGTGACGTTATATCGTAATTGGTTATATGGTATGACGTTATAACTTAATAGGTTATATGGTATTACGTTATACCGAATTACGTTATATGGTATGACGTTATAACGTATTACGTTATATGGGATGACGTTATAACGTATTTCGTTATATGGGATGACGTTATAACGTATTACGTAATATGGGATGACGTTATAACGTATTACGTTATTTGGGACGACGCTATAACGTATTGCGTTATATGGTATGACGTTATAACGCAAATGGGTTATATGGGATGACGTTATAACGTATTACGTTATGTGGGACGACGTTATAACGTATTGCGTTATATGGGATGACGTTATAACGTATTACGTTATATGGGATGACGTTATAACGTATTACGTTATATGGTATGACGTTATAACGTAAATGGGTTATATGGTATGACGTTATACCGTATTACGTTATGTGGGACGACGTTATAACGTATTGCGTTATATGGTATGACGTTATAACCTACTACGTTATGTGGGATGACGTTATAGCGAAATTGGTTATATGGTATGACGTTATAACGTATTACGTTATATGGTATGAAATTATAACGTATTGCGTTATATGGTATGACGTTATAACGTAAATGGGTTATATTTTATGACGTTATACCGTATTACGTTATGTGGGACGACGTTATAACGTATTGCGTTATATGGTATGACGTTATAACGTTATACGTTATATGGTATGACGTTATAACGTAAATAGGTTATATGGTATGACGTTATACCGTATTACGTTATATGGGATGTCGTTATAACGCATTACGTAATATGGGATGACGTTATAACGTATTACGTTATGTGGGACGACGTTATAACTTATTGCGATATATGGGATGACGTTATATCGTATTACGTTATATGGGATGACGTTATAACGTATTACGTTGTATGGGATGACGTTATAACGTAATAGGTTATATGGTATAACGTTATAACGTATTACGTTATGTGGTATGACGTTATAACGTATTACGTTATATGGGATGACGTTATAACGTATTACGTAATATGGGACGACGTTATAACGCATTACGTTATATGGGATGACGTTATAACGTATTAGGTTATATGGCATGACGTTATAACGTAATACGTTATATGGTATGACGTTGTAACGTAAATAGGTTATATGGTATGACGTTATACCGAGTTACGTTATATGGTATGACGTTATAACGTAAATAGGTTATATGGTATGACGTTATACCGTATTACGTTATATGGGATGACGTTATAACGTATTACGTAATATGGGACGACGTTATAACGCATTACGTTATATGGGATGACGTTATAACGTATTAGGTTATATGGCATGACGTTATAACGTAATACGTTATATGGTATGACGTTGTAACGTAAATAGGTTATATGGTATGACGTTATACCGAGTTACGTTATATGGTATGACGTTATAACGTAAATAGGTTATATGGTATGACGTTATCCCGTATTACGTTATATGGGATGACGTTATAACGCATTACGTAATATGGGATGACGTTATAACGTATTACGTTATGTGGGTCTACGTTATAACGTATTGCGTTATATGGGATGACTTTATAACGTATTACGTTGTATGGGATGACGTTATAACGTATTACGTTATATGGGATGACGTTATAACGTATTGCCTTATATGGTATGACGTTATAACGTATTACGTTATATGGGATGACGTTATACCGAGTTACGTTATATGGTATGACGTTATAACGTAAATAGGTTATATGGTATGACGTTATACCGTATTACGTTATATGGGATGACGTTATAACGTATTACGTAATATGGGACGACGTTATAACGCATTACGTTATATGGGATGACGTTATAACGTATTAGGTTATATGGCATGACGTTATAACGTAATACGTTATATGGTATGACGTTGTAACGTAAATAGGTTATATGGTATGACGTTATACCGAGTTACGTTATATGGTATGACGTTATAACGTAAATAGGTTATATGGTATGACGTTATACCGTATTACGTTATATGGGATGACGTTATAACGTATTACGTCATATGGAATACCGTTATAACGTATTACGTTATGTGGTATGACGTTATAACGTATTACGTTATATGGTATGACGTTATAACGTATTACGTTATGTGGGACGACGTTATAACGTATTGCCTTATATGGTATGACGTTATAACGTATTACGTTATATGGGATGACGTTATACCGAGTTACGTTATATGGTATGACGTTATAACGTAAATAGGTTATATGGTATGACGTTATACCGTATTACGTTATATGGGATGACGTTATAACGTATTACGTAATATGGGACGACGTTATAACGCATTACGTTATATGGGATGACGTTATAACGTATTACGTAATATGGGATGACGTTATAACGTATTACGTTATGTGGGACGACGTTATAACGTATTGCGTTATATGGTATGACGTTATAACGTATTACGTTATATGGGATGACGTTATAACGTAATAGGTCATATGGTATGACGTTATATCGTAATACGTTATATAGGATGACGTTATAACGAATTACGTTATATGGGATGACGTTATAACGTATTACGTTATATGGAATACCGTTATAACGTATTAGGTTATATGGTATGACGCTATAACATATTACGTTATATGGCATGACGTTATAAAGTAATACGTTATATGGTATGACGTTATAACGTAAATAGGCTATATGGTATGACGTTATACCGAATTACGTTATATGGTATGACGTTATAACGTAAATAGGTTATATGGTATGACGTTATCCCGTATTACGTTATATGGGATGACGTTATAACGCATTACGTAATATGGAATGACGTTATAACGTATTACGTTATGTGGGACTACGTTATAACGTATTGCGTTATATGGGATGACTTTATAACGTATTACGTTGTATGGGATGACGTTATAACGTATTACGTTATATGGGATGACGTTGTAACGTAATAGGTTATATGGTATGACGTTATACCGTATTACGTTATATGGGATGACGTTATAACGCATTACGTAATATGGGATTATGCTATAACGTATTACGTTATGTGGGACGACGTTATAACGTATTGCGTTATATGGGATGACGTTATAACGCATTACGTTATATGGGATGACGTTATAACGTATTACGTTATATGGAATACCGCTATAACGTATTAGGTTATATGGTATGACGCTATAACGTATTACGTTATATGGCATGACGTTATGACGTAATACGTTATATGGTATGACGTTATAACGTAAATGGGTTATATGGTATGACGTTATACCGTATTACGTTATGTGGGACGACGTTATAACGTATTGCGTTATATGGTATGACGTTATAACGTATTACGTTATATGGGATGACGTTATGACGTAATAGGTCATATGGTATGACGTTATATCGTAATACGTTATATAGGATGACGTTATAACGTATTACGTTATATGGAGTGACGTTATAACGTAATTGGTTATATGGTATGACGTTATAACTTAATAGGTTATATGGCATTACGTTATACCGAATTACGTTATATGGTATGACGTTATAACGTATTACGTTATATGGGATGACGTTATAACGTATTTCGTTATATGGGATGAGGTTATAACGTAAATGGGTTATATTTTATGACGTTATACCGTATTACGTTATGTGGGACGACGTTATAACGTATTGCGTTATATGGTATGACGTTATAACGTAACACGTTATATGGTATGACGTTATAACGTAAATAGGTTATATGGTATGACGTTATACCGTATTACGTTATATGGGATGTCGTTATAACGCATTACGTAATATGGGATGACGTTATAACGTATTACGTTATGTGGGACGACGTTATAACTTATTGCGTTATATGGGATGACGTTATAACGTATTACGTTATATGGGACGACGTTATAACGTATTACGTAATATGGGACGACGTTATAACGCATTACGTTATATGGGATGACGTTATAACGTATTCCGTCATATGGAATACCGTTATAACGTATTAGGTTATATGGTATGACGCTATAACGTATTAGGTTATATGGCATGACGTTATAACGTAATACGTTATATGGTATGACGTTATAACGTAAATGGGTTATATGGTATGACGTTATACCGTATTACGTTATGTGGGACGACGTTATAACGTATTGGGTTATATGGTATGACGTTATAACGTATTACGTTATATGGGATGACGTTATAACGTAATAGGTCATATGGTATGACGTTATATCGTAATACGTTATATAGGATGACGTTATAACGAATTACGTTATATGGGATGACGTTATAACGTAATTGGTTATATGGCATGACGTTATAACTTAATATTTTATATGGTATGACGTTATACCGAATTACGTTATATGGTATGACGTTATAACGTATTACGTTATATGGGATGACGTTATAACGTAATAGGTTATATGGTATGACGTTATAACGTAATACGTTATATAGGATGACGTTATAACGTATTACGTTATATGGGATGACGTTATAACGTAATAGGTTATATGGTATAACGTTATAACTTAATAGGTTATATGGTATGACGTTATACCGAATTACGTTATATGGGATGACGTTATAACGTATTACGTTATATGGAATACCGTTATAACGTATTAGGTTATATGGTATGACGCTATAACATATTACGTTATATGGCATGACGTTATAAAGTAATACGTTATATGGTATGACGTTATAACGTAAATAGGCTATATGGTATGACGTTATACCGAATTACGTTATATGGTATGACGTTATAACGTAAATAGGTTATATGGTATGACGTTATCCCGTATTACGTTATATGGGATGACGTTATAACGCATTACGTAATATGGGATGACCTTATAACGTATTACGTTATGTGTGACGACGTTATAACGTATTGCGTTATATGGGATGACTTTATAACGTATTACGTTATATGGGATGACGTTATAACGTATTACGTAATATGGGACGACGTTATAACGCATTACGTTATATGGGATGACGTTATAACGTATTCCGTCATATGGAATACCGTTATAACGTATTAAGTTATATGGTATGACGCTATAACGTATTACGTTATATGGCATGACGTTATAACGTAATACGTTATATGGTATGACGTTGTAACGTAAATATGTTATATGGTATGACGTTATACCGAGTTACGTTATATGGTATGACGTTATAACGTAAATAGGTTATATGGTATGACGTTATACCGTATTACGTTATATGGGATGACGTTATAACGTATTACGTAATATGGGAGGACGTTATAACGCATTACGTTATATGGGATGACGTTATAACGTATTCCGTCATATGGAATGCCGTTATAACGTATTAAGTTATATGGTATGACGCTATAACGTATTACGTTATATGGCATGACGTTATAACGTAATACGTTATATGGTATAACGTTGTAACGTAAATAGGTTACATGGTATGACGTTATACCGTATTACGTTATATGGTATGACGTTATAACGTAATAGGTTATATGGTATGACGTTATACCGTATTACGTTATATGGGATGACGTTATATCGTAATACGTTATATAGGATGACGTTATAACGCATTACGTTATATGGGATGACGTTATAACGTATTCCGTCATATGGAATACCGTTATAACGTATTAAGTTATATGGTATGACGCTATAACGTATTACGTTATATGGCATGACGTTATTACGTAATACGTTATATGGTATGACATTGTAACGTAAATAGGTTATATGGCATGACGTTATACCGTATTACGTTATGTGGGACGACGTTATAACGTATTGCGTTATATGGTATGACGTTATAACGTATTACGCTATATGGGATGACGTTATAGCGAAATAGGTTATATGGTATGACGTTATAACGTATTACGTAATATGGGACGACGTTATAACGCATTACGTTATATGGGATGACGTTATAACGTATTCCGTCATATGGAATACCGTTATAACGTATTAGGTTATATGGTATGACGCTATAACGTATTAGGTTATATGGCATGACGTTATAACGAAATAGGTTATATGGTATGAAGTTAAAACGTAAATAGGTTATATGGTATGACGTTATACCGTATTACGTTATGTGGGACGACGTTATAACGTATTGCGTTATATGGTATGACGTTATAACGTATTTCGTTATATGGGATGACGTTATAACGTATTACGTAATATGGGATGACGTTATAACGTATTACGTTATGTGGGACGACGTTATAACGTATTGCGTTATATGGTATGACGTTATAACGTATTACGTTATATGGGATGACGTTATAACGTAATAGGTTATATGGTATGACGTTATAACGTAATACGTTATATAGGATGACGTTATAACGTATTACGTTATATGGGATGACGTTATAACGTAATAGGTTATATGGTATAACGTTATAACTTAATAGGTTATATGGTATGACGTTATACCGAATTACGTTATATGGGATGACGTTATAACGTATTACGTTATATGGAATACCGTTATAACGTATTAGGTTATATGGTATGACGCTATAACATATTACGTTATATGGCATGACGTTATAAAGTAATACGTTATATGGTATGACGTTATAACGTAAATAGGCTATATGGTATGACGTTATACCGAATTACGTTATATGGTATGACGTTATAACGTAAATAGGTTATATGGTATAACGTTATCCCGTATTACGTTATATGGGATGACGTTATAACGCATTACGTAATATGGGATGACGTTATAACGTATTACGTTATGTGGAACGACGTTATAACGTATTGCGTTATATGGGATGACTTTATAACGTATTACGTTATATGGGATGACGTTATAACGTATTACGTTATATGGGATGACGTTGTAACGTATTGCGTTATATGGGATGACTTTATAACGTATTACGTTATATGGGATGACGTTATAACGTATTACGTTATATGGGATGACGTTGTAACGTAACAGGTTATATGTTATAACGTTATAACGTATTACGTTATATGGTATGACGTTATAACGTAATAGGTTATATGGTATGACGTTATAACGTAAATAGGTTATATGGTATAACGTTATCCCGTATTACGTTATATGGGATGACGTTATAACGCATTACGTAATATGGGATGACGTTATAACGTATTACGTTATGTGGAACGACGTTATAACGTATTGCGTTATATGGGATGACTTTATAACGTATTACGTTATATGGGATGACGTTATAACGTATTACGTTATAT
Organism: Bombus vancouverensis nearcticus; assembly: GCF_051014615.1. Classification (NCBI taxonomy): domain Eukaryota; kingdom Metazoa; phylum Arthropoda; class Insecta; order Hymenoptera; family Apidae; genus Bombus; species Bombus vancouverensis. Next base: position 224,047 of record NW_027468911.1, read on the forward strand.
GGGATGACGTTGTAACGTAATAGGTTATATGGTATGACGTTATACCGTATTACGTTATATGGGATGACGTTATAACGTATTGCGTTATATGGGATGACGTTATAACGTATTACGTTATATGGGATGACGTTATAAATTATTACGTTATATGGGATGACGTTATAACGTATTACGTTATATGGGATGACGTTATAACGTAACAGGTTATATGGTATGACGTTATATCGTAAATGGGTTATATGGTATGACGTTATACCGTATTACGTTATGTGGGACGACGTTATAACGTATTGCGTTATATGGTATGACGTTATAACGTATTACGTTATATGGGATGACGTTATAACGTAATAGGTCATATGGTATGACGTTATATCGTAATACGTTATATAGGATGACGTTATAACGTATTACGTTATATGGGGTGACGTTATATCGTAATTGGTTATATGGTATGACGTTATAACTTAATAGGTTATATGGTATTACGTTATACCGAATTACGTTATATGGTATGACGTTATAACGTATTACGTTATATGGGATGACGTTATTACGTATTTCGTTATATGGGATGAGGTTATAACGTATTACGTAATATGGGATGACGTTATAACGTATTACGTTATTTGGGACGACGTTATAACGTATTGCGTTATATGGTATGACGTTATAACGTATTACGTTAGATGGGATGACGTTATAACGAAATAGGTTATATGGTATGAAGTTAAAACGTAAATAGGTTATATGGTATGACGTTATACCGTATTACGTTATGTGGGACGACGTTATAACGTATTGCGTTATATGGTATGACGTTATAACCTACTACGTTATATGGGATGACGTTATAGCGAAATAGGTTATATGGTATGACGTTATAACGTATTACGTTATATGGTATGAAATTATAACGTATTGCGTTATATGGTATGACGTTATAACGTAAATGGGTGATATTTTATGACGTTATACCGTATTACGTTATGTGGGACGACGTTAGAACGTATTGCGTTATATGGTATGACGTTATAACGTAACACGTTATATGGTATGACGTTATAACGTAAATAGGTTATATGGTATGACGTTATACCGTATTACGTTATATGGGATGTCGTTACAAGGCATTACGTAATATGGGATGACGTTATAACGTATTACGTTATGTGGGACGACGTTATAACTTATTGCGTTATATGGGATGACGTTATAACGTATTACGTTATATGGGATGACGTTATAACGTATTACGTTGTATGGGATGACGTTATAGCGTAATAGGTTATATGGTATAACGTTATAACGTATTACGTTATGTGGTATGACGTTATAACGTATTACGTTATATGGTATGACGTTATAACGTATTTCGTTATATGGGATGACGTTATAACGTATTACGTAATATGGGATGACGTTATAACGTATTACGTTATGTGGGACGACGTTATAACGTATTGCCTTATATGGTATGACGTTATAACGTATTACGTTATATGGGATGACGTTATAACGAAATTGGTTATATGGTATGAAGTTAAAACGTAAATAGGTTATATGGTATGACGTTGTACCGTATTACGTTATGTGGGACGACGTTATAACGTATTGCGTTATATGGTATGACGTTATAACGTATTACGTTATATGGGATGACGTTGTAACGTATTCCGTCATATGGAATACCGTTATAACGTATTAAGTTATATGGTATGACGCTATAACGTATTACGTTATATGACATGACGTTATAACGTAATACGTTATATGGTATGACGTTGTAACGTAAATAGGTTATATGGTATGACGTTATAACGAGTTACGTTATATGGTATGACGTTATAACGTTAATAGGTTATATGGTATGACGTTATACCGTATTACGTTATATGGGATGACGTTATAACGTATTACGTAATATGGGACGACGTTATAACGCATTACGTTATATGGGATGACGTTATAACGTATTAGGTTATATGGCATGACGTTATAACGTAATACGTTATATGGTATGACGTTGTAACGTAAATAGGTTATATGGTATGACGTTATACCGAGTTACGTTATATGGTATGACGTTATAACGTAAATAGGTTATATGGTATGACGTTATACCGTATTACGTTATATGGGATGACGTTATAACGTATTACGTCATATGGAATACCGTTATAACGTATTACGTTATGTGGTATGACGTTATAACGTATTACGTTATATGGTATGACGTTATAACGTATTTCGTTATATGGGATGACGTTATAACGTATTACGTAATATGGGATGACGTTATAACGTATTACGTTATGTGGGACGACGTTATAACGTATTGCGTTATATGGTATGACGTTATAACGTATTACGTTATTTGGGATGACGTTATAACGTAATAGGTTATATGGTATGACGTTATAACGTAATACGTTATATAGGATGACGTTATAACGTATTACGTTATATGGGATGACGTTATAACGTAATAGGTTATATGGTATAACGTTATAACTTAATAGGTTATATGGTATGACGTTATACCGAATTACGTTATATGGGATGACGTTATAACGTATTACGTTATATGGAATACCGTTATAACGTATTAGGTTATATGGTATGACGCTATAACATATTACGTTATATGGCATGACGTTATAAAGTAATACGTTATATGGTATGACGTTATAACGTAAATAGGCTATATGGTATGACGTTATACCGAATTACGTTATATGGTATGACGTTATAACGTAAATAGGTTATATGGTATAACGTTATCCCGTATTACGTTAAATGGGATGACGTTATAACGCATTACGTAATATGGGATGACGTTATAACGTATTACGTTATGTGGAACGACGTTATAACGTATTGCGTTATATGGGATGACTTTATAACGTATTACGTTATATGGGATGACGTTATAACGTATTGCGTTATATGGGATGACGTTATAACGTATTACGTTATATGGGATGACGTTATAAATTATTACGTTATATGGGATGACGTTATAACGTATTACGTTATATGGGATGACGTTATAACGTAATAGGTTATATGTTATAACGTTATAACGTATTACGTTATATGGTATGACGTTATAACGTAATAGGTTATATGGTATGACGTTATAACGTAATACGTTATATGGAATGACGTTATAACGTATTTCGTAATATGGGACGACGTTATAACGCATTACGTTATATGGGATGACGTTATAACGTATTACGTTATATGGAATACCGATATAACGCATTAGGTTATATGGTATGACGCTATAACGTATTACGTTATATGGCATGACGTTATGACGTAATAGGTTATATGGTATGACGTTATAACGTAAATGGGTTGTATGGTATGACGTTATACCGTATTACGTTATGTGGGACGACGTTATAACGTATTGCGTTATATGGTATGACGTTATAACGTATTACGTTATATGGGATGACGTTATAACGTAATAGGTCATATGGTATGACGTTATATCGTAATACGTTATATAGGATGACGTTATAACGTATTACGTTATATGGGGTGACGTTATATCGTAATTGGTTATATGGTATGACGTTATAACTTAATAGGTTATATGGTATTACGTTATACCGAATTACGTTATATGGTATGACGTTATAACGTATTACGTTATATGGGATGACGTTATAACGTATTTCGTTATATGGGATGACGTTATAACGTATTACGTAATATGGGATGACGTTATAACGTATTACGTTATTTGGGACGACGCTATAACGTATTGCGTTATATGGTATGACGTTATAACGCAAATGGATTATATGGGATGACGTTATAACGTATTACGTTATGTGGGACGACGTTATAACGTATTGCGTTATATGGGATGACGTTATAACGTATTACGTTATATGGGATGTCGTTATAACGCATTACGTAATATGGGATGACGTTATAACGTATTACGTTATGTGGGACGACGTTATAACTTATTGCGTTATATGGGATGACGTTATAACGTATTACGTTATATGGGATGACGTTATAACGTATTACGTTGTATGGGATGACGTTATAACGTAATAGGTTATATGGTATAACGTTATAACGTATTACGTTATGTGGTATGACGTTATAACGTATTACGTTATATGGTATGACGTTATAACGTATTTCGTTATATGGGATGACGTTATAACGTATTACGTAATATGGGATGACGTTATAACGTATTACGTTATGTGGGACGACGTTATAACGTATTGCCTTATATGGTATGACGTTATAACGTATTACGTTATATGGGATGACGTTATACCGAGTTACGTTATATGGTATGACGTTATAACGTAAATAGGTTATATGGTATGACGTTATACCGTATTACGTTATATGGGATGACGTTATAACGTATTACGTAATATGGGACGACGTTATAACGCATTACGTTATATGGGATGACGTTATAACGTATTAGGTTATATGGCATGACGTTATAACGTAATACGTTATATGGTATGACGTTGTAACGTAAATAGGTTATATGGTATGACGTTATACCGAGTTACGTTATATGGTATGACGTTATAACGTAAATAGGTTATATGGTATGACGTTATACCGTATTACGTTATATGGGATGACGTTATAACGTATTACGTCATATGGAATACCGTTATAACGTATTACGTTATGTGGTATGACGTTATAACGTATTACGTTATATGGTATGACGTTATAACGTATTTCGTTATATGGGATGACGTTATAACGTATTACGTAATATGGGATGACGTTATAACGTATTACGTTATGTGGGACGACGTTATAACGTATTGCGTTATATGGTATGACGTTATAACGTATTACGTTATATGGGATGACGTTATAACGTAATAGGTCATATGGTATGACGTTATATCGTAATACGTTATATAGGATGACGTTATAACGAATTACGTTATATGGGATGACGTTATAACGTATTACGTTATATGGAATACCGTTATAACGTATTAGGTTATATGGTATGACGCTATAACATATTACGTTATATGGCATGACGTTATAAAGTAATACGTTATATGGTATGACGTTATAACGTAAATAGGCTATATGGTATGACGTTATACCGAATTACGTTATATGGTATGACGTTATAAAGTAAATAGGTTATATGGTATGACGTTATCCCGTATTACGTTATATGGGATGACGTTATAACGCATTACGTAATATGGGATGACGTTATAACGTATTACGTTATGTGGGACTACGTTATAACGTATTGCGTTATATGGGATGACTTTATAACGTATTACGTTGTATGGGATGACGTTATAACGTATTACGTTATATGGGATGACGTTGTAACGTAATAGGTTATATGGTATGACGTTATACCGTATTACGTTATATGGGATGACGTTATAACGCATTACGTAATATGGGATTATGCTATAACGTATTACGTTATGTGGGACGACGTTATAACGTATTGCGTTATATGGGATGACGTTATAACGCATTACGTTATATGGGATGACGTTATAACGTATTACGTTATATGGAATACCGCTATAACATATTAGGTTATATGGTATGACGCTATAACGTATTACGTTATATGGCATGACGTTATGACGTAATACGTTATATGGTATGACGTTATAACGTAAATGGGTTATATGGTATGACGTTATACCGTATTACGTTATGTGGGACGACGTTATAACGTATTGCGTTATATGGTATGACGTTATAACGTATTACGTTATATGGGATGACGTTATGACGTAATAGGTCATATGGTATGACGTTATATCGTAATACGTTATATAGGATGACGTTATAACGTATTACGTTATATGGAGTGACGTTATAACGTAATTGGTTATATGGTATGACGTTATAACTTAATAGGTTATATGGCATTACGTTATACCGAATTACGTTATATGGTATGACGTTATAACGTATTACGTTATATGGGATGACGTTATAACGTATTTCGTTATATGGGATGAGGTTATAACGTAAATGGGTTATATTTTATGACGTTATACCGTATTACGTTATGTGGGACGACGTTATAACGTATTGCGTTATATGGTATGACGTTATAACGTAACACGTTATATGGTATGACGTTATAACGTAAATAGGTTATATGGTATGACGTTATACCGTATTACGTTATATGGGATGTCGTTATAACGCATTACGTAATATGGGATGACGTTGTAACGTATTACGTTATGTGGGACGACGTTATAACTTATTGCGTTATATGGGATGACGTTATAACGTATTGCGTTATATGGTATGACGTTATAACGTATTACGTTATATGGGATGACGTTATAACGAAATAGGTTATATGGTATGAAGTTAAAACGTAAATAGGTTATATGGTATGACGTTATACCGTATTACGTTATGTGGGACGACGTTATAACGTATTGCGTTATATGGTATGACGTTATAACCTACTACGTTATATGGGATGACGTTATAGCGAAATAGGTTATATGGTATGACGTTATAACGTATTACGTTATATGGTATGAAATTATAACGTATTGCGTTATATGGTATGACGTTATAACGTAAATGGGTTATATTTTATGACGTTATACCGTATTACGTTATGTGGGACGACGTTATAACGTATTGCGTTATATGGTATGACGTTATAACGTAACACGTTATATGGTATGACGTTATAACGTAAATAGGTTATATGGTATGACGTTATACGGTAATACGTTATATAGGATGACGTTATACCGAATTACGTTATATGGGATGACGTTATAACGTATTACGTTATATGGAATACCGTTATAACGTATTAGGTTATATGGTATGACGCTATAACATATTACGTTATATGGCATGACGTTATAAAGTAATACGTTATATGGTATGACGTTATAACGTAAATAGGCTATATGGTATGACGTTATACCGAATTACGTTATATGGTATGACGTTATAACGTAAATAGGTTATATGGTATGACGTTATCCCGTATTACGTTATATGGGATGACGTTATAACGCATTACGTAATATGGGATGACGTTATAACGTATTACGTTATGTGGGACTACGTTATAACGTATTGCGTTATATGGGATGACTTTATAACGTATTACGTTGTATGGGATGACGTTATAACGTATTACGTTATATGGGATGACGTTGTAACGTAATAGGTTATATGGTATGACGTTATACCGTATTACGTTATATGGGATGACGTTATAACGCATTACGTAATATGGGATTATGCTATAACGTATTACGTTATGTGGGACGACGTTATAACGTATTGCGTTATATGGGATGACGTTATAACGCATTACGTTATATGGGATGACGTTATAACGTATTACGTTATATGGAATACCGCTATAACGTATTAGGTTATATGGTATGACGCTATAACGTATTACGTTATATGGCATGACGTTATGACGTAATACGTTATATGGTATGACGTTATAACGTAAATGGGTTATATGGTATGACGTTATACCGTATTACGTTATGTGGGACGACGTTATAACGTATTGCGTTATATGGTATGACGTTATAACGTATTACGTTATATGGGATGACGTTATGACGTAATAGGTCATATGGTATGACGTTATATCGTAATACGTTATATAGGATGACGTTATAACGTATTACGTTATATGGAGTGACGTTATAACGTAATTGGTTATATGGTATGACGTTATAACTTAATAGGTTATATGGCATTATGTTATACCGAATTACGTTATATGGTATGACGTTATAACGTATTACGTTATATGGGATGACGTTATAACGTATTACGTTATATGGAATACCGCTATAACGTATTAGGTTATATGGTATGACGCTATAACGTATTACGTTATATGGCATGACGTTATGACGTAATACGTTATATGGTATGACGTTATAACGTAAATGGGTTATATGGTATGACGTTATACCGTATTACGTTATGTGGGACGACGTTATAACGTATTGCGTTATATGGTATGACGTTATAACGTATTACGTTATATGGGATGACGTTATGACGTAATAGGTCATATGGTATGACGTTATATCGTAATACGTTATATAGGATGACGTTATAACGTATTACGTTATATGGAGTGACGTTATAACGTAATTGGTTATATGGTATGACGTTATAACTTAATAGGTTATATGGCATTACGTTATACCGAATTACGTTATATGGTATGACGTTATAACGTATTACGTTATATGGGATGACGTTATAACGTATTTCGTTATATGGGATGAGGTTATAACGTAAATGGGTTATATTTTATGACGTTATACCGTATTACGTTATGTGGGACGACGTTATAACGTATTGCGTTATATGGTATGACGTTATAACGTAACACGTTATATGGTATGACGTTATAACGTAAATAGGTTATATGGTATGACGTTATACCGTATTACGTTATATGGGATGTCGTTATAACGCATTACGTAATATGGGATGACGTTGTAACGTATTACGTTATGTGGGACGACGTTATAACTTATTGCGTTATATGGGATGACGTTATAACGTATTGCGTTATATGGTATGACGTTATAACGTATTACGTTATATGGGATGACGTTATAACGAAATAGGTTATATGGTATGAAGTTAAAACGTAAATAGGTTATATGGTATGACGTTATACCGTATTACGTTATGTGGGACGACGTTATAACGTATTGCGTTATATGGTATGACGTTATAACCTACTACGTTATATGGGATGACGTTATGGCGAAATAGGTTATATGGTATGACGTTATAACGTATTACGTTATATGGTATGAAATTATAACGTATTGCGTTATATGGTATGACGTTATAACGTAAATGGGTTATATTTTATGACGTTATACCGTATTACGTTATGTGGGACGACGTTATAACGTATTGCGTTATATGGTATGACGTTATAACGTAACACGTTATATGGTATGACGTTATAACGTAAATAGGTTATATGGTATGACGTTATACCGTAATACGTTATATAGGATGACGTTATACCGAATTACGTTATATGGGATGACGTTATAACGTATTACGTTATATGGAATACCGTTATAACGTATTAGGTTATATGGTATGACGCTATAACATATTACGTTATTTGGCATGACGTTATAAAGTAATACGTTATATGGTATGACGTTATAACGTAAATAGGCTATATGGTATGACGTTATACCGAATTACGTTATATGGTATGACGTTATAACGTAAATATGTTATATGGTATGACGTTATCCCGTATTACGTTATATGGGATGACGTTATAACGCATTACGTAATATGGGATGACGTTATAACGTATTACGTTATGTGGGACTACGTTATAACGTATTGCGTTATATGGGATGACTTTATAACGTATTACGTTGTATGGGATGACGTTATAACGTATTACGTTATATGGGATGACGTTGTAACGTAATAGGTTATATGGTATGACGTTATACCGTATTACGTTATATGGGATGACGTTATAACGCATTACGTAATATGGGATTATGCTATAACGTATTACGTTATGTGGGACGACGTTATAACGTATTGCGTTATATGGGATGACGTTATAACGCATTACGTTATATGGGATGACGTTATAACGTATTACGTTATATGGAATACCGCTATAACGTATTAGGTTATATGGTATGACGCTATAACGTATTACGTTATATGGCATGACGTTATGACGTAATACGTTATATGGTATGACGTTATAACGTAAATGGGTTATATGGTATGACGTTATACCGTATTACGTTATGTGGGACGACGTTATAACGTATTGCGTTATATGGTATGACGTTATAACGTATTACGTTATATGGGATGACGTTATGACGTAATAGGTCATATGGTATGACGTTATATCGTAATACGTTATATAGGATGACGTTATAACGTATTACGTTATATGGAGTGACGTTATAACGTAATTGGTTATATGGTGTGACGTTATAACTTAATAGGTTATATGGCATTATGTTATACCGAATTACGTTATATGGTATGACGTTATAACGTATTACGTTATATGGGATGACGTTATAACGTATTTCGTTATATGGGATGAGGTTATAACGTAAATGGGTTATATTTTATGACGTTATACCGTATTACGTTATGTGGGACGACGTTATAACGTATTGCGTTATATGGTATGACGTTATAACGTAAATGGGTTATATGGTATGACGTTATACCGTATTACGTTATGTGGGACGACGTTATAACGTATTGCGTTATATGGTATGACGTTATAACGTATTACGTTATATGGGATGACGTTATGACGTAATAGGTCATATGGTATGACGTTATATCGTAATACGTTATATAGGATGACGTTATAACGTATTACGTTATATGGAGTGACGTTATAACGTAATTGGTTATATGGTATGACGTTATAACTTAATAGGTTATATGGCATTACGTTATACCGAATTACGTTATATGGTATGACGTTATAACGTATTACGTTATATGGGATGATGTTATAACGTATTTCGTTATATGGGATGAGGTTATAACGTAAATGGGTTATATTTTATGACGTTATACCGTATTACGTTATGTGGGACGACGTTATAACGTATTGCGTTATATGGTATGACGTTATAACGTAACACGTTATATGGTATGACGTTATAACGTAAATAGGTTATATGGTATGACGTTATACCGTATTACGTTATATGGGATGTCGTTATAACGCATTACGTAATATGGGATGACGTTATAACGAATTACGTTATGTGGGACGACGTTATAACTTATTGCGTTATATGGGATGACGTTATAACGTATTGCGTTATATGGTATGACGTTATAACGTATTACGTTATATGGGATGACGTTATAACGAAATAGGTTATATGGTATGAAGTTAAAACGTAAATAGGTTATATGGTATGACGTTATACCGTATTACGTTATGTGGGACGACGTTATAACGTATTGCGTTATATGGTATGACGTTATAACCTACTACGTTATATGGGATGACGTTATAGCGAAATAGGTTATATGGTATGACGTTATAACGTATTACGTTATATGGTATGAAATTATAACGTATTGCGTTATATGGTATGACGTTATAACGTAAATGGGTTATATTTTATGACGTTATACCGTATTACGTTATGTGGGACGACGTTATAACGTATTGCGTTATATGGTATGACGTTATAACGTAACACGTTATATGGTATGACGTTATAACGTAAATAGGTTATATGGTATGACGTTATACCGTATTACGTTATATGGGATGTCGTTATAACGCATTACGTAATATGGGATGACGTTATAACGTATTACGTTATGTGGGGCGACGTTATAACTTATTGCGTTATATGGGATGACGTTATAACGTATTACGTTATATGGGATGACGTTATAACGTATTACGTTGTATGGGATGACGTTATAACGTAATAGGTTATATGGTATAACGTTATAACGTATTACGTTATGTGGTATGACGTTATAACGTATTACGTTATATAGTATGACGTTATAACGTATTTCGTTATATGGGATGACGTTATAACGTATTACGTAATATGGGATGACGTTATAACGTATTACGTTATGTGGGACGACGTTATAACGTATTGCCTTATATGGTATGACGTTATAACGTATTACGTTATATGGGATGACGTTATAACGAAATTGGTTATATGGTATGAAGTTAAAACGTAAATAGGTTATATGGTATGACGTTATACCGTATTACGTTATGTGGGACGACGTTATAACGTATTGCGTTATATGGTATGACGTTATAACGTATTACGTTATATGGGATGACGTTATAACGTATTCCGTCATATGGAATACCGTTATAACGTATTAAGTTATATGGTATGACGCTATAACGTATTACGTTATATGACATGACGTTATAACGTAATACGTTATATGGTATGACGTTGTAACGTAAATAGGTTATATGGTATGACGTTATACCGAGTTACGTTATATGGTATGACGTTATAACGTAAATAGGTTATATGGTATGACGTTATACCGTATTACGTTATATGGGATGACGTTATAGCGTATTACGTAATATGGGACGACGTTATAACGCATTACGTTATATGGGATGACGTTATAACGTATTAGGTTATATGGCATGACGTTATAACGTAATACGTTATATGGTATGACGTTCTAACGTAAATAGGTTATATGGTATGACGTTATACCGAGTTACGTTATATGGTATGACGTTATAACGTAAATAGGTTATATGGTATGACGTTATACCGTATTACGTTATATGGGATGACGTTATAACGTATTACGTCATATGGAATACCGTTATAACGTATTACGTTATGTGGTATGACGTTATAACGTATTACGTTATATGGTATGACGTTATAACGTATTTCGTTATATGGGATGACGTTATAACGTATTACGTAATATGGGATGACGTTATAACGTATTACGTTATGTGGGACGACGTTATAACGTATTGCGTTATATGGTATGACGTTATAACGTATTACGTTATATGGGATGACGTTATAACGTAATAGGTTATATGGTATGACGTTATAACGTAATACGTTATATAGGATGACGTTATAACGTATTACGTTATATGGGATGACGTTATAACGTAATAGGTTATATGGTATAACGTTATAACTTAATAGGTTATATGGTATGACGTTATACCGAATTACGTTATATGGGATTACGTTATAACGTATTACGTTATATGGAATACCGTTATAACGTATTAGGTTATATGGTATGACGCTATAACATATTACGTTATATGGCATGACGTTATAAAGTAATACGTTATATGGTATGACGTTATAACGTAAATAGGCTATATGGTATGACGTTATACCGAATTACGTATATGGTATGACGTTATAACGTAAATAGGTTATATGGTATGACGTTATCCCGTATTACGTTATATGGGATGACGTTATAAAGCATTACGTAATATGGGATGACGTTATAACGTATTACGTTATGTGGGACGACGTTATAACGTATTGCGTTATATGGGATGACTTTATAACGTATTACGTTATATGGGATGACGTTATAACGTATTACGTTATATGGGATGACGTTGTAACGTAATAGGTTATATGGTATGACGTTATACCGTATTACGTTATATGGGATGACGTTATAACGCATTACGTAATATGGGATTATGCTATAACGTATTACGTTATGTGGGACGACGTTATAACGTATTGCGTTATATGGGATGACGTTATAACGTATTACGTTATATGGGATGACGTTATAACTTATTACGTTATATGGGATGACGTTATAACGTATTACGTTATATGGGATGACGTTATAACGTAATAGGTTATATGTTATAACGTTATAACGTATTACGTTATATGGTATGACGTTATAACGTAATAGGTTATATGGTATGACGTTATAACGTAATACGTTATATGGTATGACGTTATAACGTATTTCGTAATATGGGACGACGTTATAACGCATTACGTTATATGGGATTACGTTATAACGTATTACGTTATTTGGGACGACGCTATAACGTATTGCGTTATATGGTATGACGTTATAACGTAAATGGGTTATATGGGATGACGTTATAACGTATTACGTTATGTGGGACGACGTTATAACGTATTGCGTTATATGGGATGACGTTATAACGTATTACGTTATATGGGATGACGTTATAACGTATTACGTTATATGGTATGACGTTATAACGTAAATAGGTTATATGGTATGACGTTACACCGTATTACGTTATATGGGATGACGTTATAACGTATTGCGTTATTTGGTATGACGTTATAACCTACTACGTTATATGGGATGACGTTATAGCGAAATAGGTTATATGGTATGACGTTATAACGTATTACGTTATATGGTATGAAATTATAACGTATTGCGTTATATGGTATGACGCTATAACGTATTACGTTATATGGCATGACGTTATGACGTAATACGTTATATGGTATGACGTTATAACGTAAATGGGTTATATGGTATGACGTTATACCGTATTACGTTATGTGGGACGACGTTATAACGTATTGCGTTATATGGTATGACGTTATAACGTATTACGTTATATGGGATGACGTTATAACGTATTACGTTATATGGGATGACGTTATAACGTAATAGGTTATATGGTATAACGTTATAACTTAATAGGTTATATGGTATGACGTTATACCGAATTACGTTATATGGGATGACGTTATAACGTATTACGTTATATGGAATACCGTTATAACGTATTAGGTTATATGGGATGACGTTATAGCGAAATAGGTTATATGGTATGACATTATAACGTATTACGTTGTATGGTATGAAATTATAACGTATTGCGTTATATGGTATGACACTATAACGTATTACGTTATATGGCATGACGTTATGACGTAATACGTTATATGGTATGACGTTATAACGTAAATGGGTTATATGGTATGACGTTATACCGTATTACGTTATATGGGATGACGTTATAACGTAATAGGTTATTTGGTATGACGTTATAACGTAATACGTTATATAGGATGACGTTATAACGTATTACGTTATATGGGATGACGTTATAACGTAATAGGTTATATGGTATAACGTTATAACTTAATAGGTTATATGGTATGACGTTATACCGAATTACGTTATATGGGATGACGTTATAACGTATTACGTTATATGGAATACCGTTATAACGTATTAGGTTATATGGTATGACGCTATAACATATTACGTTATATGGCATGACGTTATAAAGTAATACGTTATATGGTATGACGTTATAACGTAAATAGGCTATATGGTATGACGTTATACCGAATTACGTTATATGGTATGACGTTATAACGTAAATAGGTTATATGGTATGACGTTATCCCGTATTACGTTATATGGGATGACGCTATAACGCATTACGTAATATGGGATGACGTTATAACGTATTACGTTATGTGGGACTACGTTATAACGTATTGCGTTATATGGGATGACTTTATAACGTATTACGTTGTATGGGATGACGTTATAACGTATTACGTTATATGGGATGACGTTGTAACGTAATAGGTTATATGGTATGACGTTATACCGTATTACGTTATATGGGATGACGTTATAACGCATTACGTAATATGGGATTATGCTATAACGTATTACGTTATGTGGGACGACGTTATAACGTATTGCGTTATATGGGATGACGTTATAACGCATTACGTTATATGGGATGACGTTATAACGTATTACGTTATATGGAATACCGCTATAACGTATTAGGTTATATGGTATGACGCTATAACGTATTACGTTATATTGCATGACGTTATGACGTAATACGTTATATGGTATGACGTTATAACGTAAATGGGTTATATGGTATGTCGTTATACCGTATTACGTTATGTGGGACGACGTTATAACGTATTGCGTTATATGGTATGACGTTATAACGTATTGCGTTATATGGGATGACGTTATGACGTAATAGGTCATATGGTATGACGTTATATCGTAATACGTTATATAGGATGACGTTATAACGTATTACGTTATATGGAGTGACGTTATAACGTAATTGGTTATATGGTATGACGTTATAACTTAATAGGTTATATGGCATTACGTTATACCGAATTACGTTATATGGTATGACGTTATAACGTATTACGTTATATGGGATGACGTTATAACGTATTTCGTTATATGGGATGAGGTTATAACGTAAATGGGTTATATTTTATGACGTTATACCGTATTACGTTATGTGGGACGACGTTATAACGTATTGCGTTATATGGTATGACGTTATAACGTAACACGTTATATGGTATGACGTTATAACGTAAATAGGTTATATGGTATGACGTTATACCGTATTACGTTATATGGGATGTCGTTATAACGCATTACGTAATATGGGATGACGTTATAACGTATTACGTTATGTGGGACGACGTTATAACGTATTACGTTATATGGAGTGACGTTATAACGTAATTGGTTATATGGTATGACGTTATAACTTAATAGGTTATATGGTATTACGTTATACCGAATTACGTTATATGGTATGACGTTATAACGTATTACGTTATATGGGATGACGTTATAACGTATTTCGTTATATGGGATGAGGTTATAACGTATTACGTAATATGGGATGACGTTATAACGTATTACGTTATTTGGGACGACGTTATAACGTATTGCGTTATATGGTATGACGTTATAACCTACTACGTTATATGGGATGACGTTATAGCGAAATAGGTTATATGGTATGACGTTATAACGTATTACGTTATATGGTATGAAATTATAACGTATTGCGTTATATGGTATGACGTTATAACGTAAATGGGTTATATTTTATGACG
Organism: Bombus vancouverensis nearcticus; assembly: GCF_051014615.1. Lineage (NCBI taxonomy): Eukaryota > Metazoa > Arthropoda > Insecta > Hymenoptera > Apidae > Bombus > Bombus vancouverensis. The sequence continues at coordinate 240,555 of NW_027468911.1, forward strand.
TTATACCGTATTACGTTATGTGGGACGACGTTATAACGTATTGCGTTATATGGTATGACGTTATAACGTAATACGTTATATGGTATGACGTTATAACGTAAATAGGTTATATGGTATGACGTTATACCGTATTACGTTATATGGGATGTCGTTATAACGCATTACGTAATATGGGATGACGTTATAACGTATTACGTTATGTGGGACGACGTTATAACTTATTGCGTTATATGGGATGACGTTATAACGTATTACGTTATATGGGATGACGTTATAACGTATTACGTTGTATGGGATGACGTTATAACGTAATAGGTTATATGGTATAACGTTATAACGTATTACGTTATGTGGTATGACGTTATAACGTATTACGTTATATGGTATGACGTTATAACGTATTTCGTTATATGGGATGACGTTATAACGTATTACGTAATATGGAATACCGTTATAACGTATTAAGTTATATGGTATGACGCTATAACGTATTACGTTATATGACATGACGTTATAACGTAATACGTTATATGGTATGACGTTGTAACGTAAATAGGTTATATGGTATGACGTTATACCGAGTTACGTTATATGGTATGACGTTATAACGTAAATAGGTTATATGGTATGACGTTATACCGTATTACGTTATATGGGATGACGTTATAACGTATTACGTAATATGGGACGACGTTATAACGCATTACGTTATATGGGATGACGTTATAACGTATTAGGTTATATGGCATGACGTTATAACGTAATACGTTATATGGTATGACGTTGTAACGTAAATAGGTTATATGGTATGACGTTATACCGTGTTACGTTATATGGTATGACGTTATAACGTAAATAGGTTATATGGTATGACGTTATACCGTATTACGTTATATGGGATGACGTTATAACGTATTACGTCATATGGAATACCGTTATAACGTATTACGTTATGTGGTATGACGTTATAACGTATTACGTTATATGGTATGACGTTATAACGTATTTCGTTATATGGGATGACGTTATAACGTATTACGTAATATGGGATGACGTTATAACGTATTACGTTATGTGGGACGACGTTATAACGTATTGCGTTATATGGTATGACGTTATAACGTATTACGTTATATGGGATGACGTTATAACGTAATAGGTCATATGGTATGACGTTATAACTTAATAGGTTATATGGTATGACCTTATACCGAATTACGTTATATGGTATGACGTTATAACGTATTACGTTATATGGGATGACGTTATAACGTAATAGGTTATATGGTATGACGTTATAACGTAATACGTTATATAGGATGACGTTATAACTTATTACGTTATATGGGATGACGTTATAACGTAATAGGTTATATGGTATAACGTTATAACTTAATAGGTTATATGGTATGACGTTATACCGAATTACGTTATATGGGATGACGTTATAACGTATTACGTTATATGGAATACCGTTATAACGTATTAGGTTATATGGTATGACGCTATAACATATTACGTTATATGGCATGACGTTATAAAGTAATACGTTATATGGTATGACGTTATAACGTAAATAGGCTATATGGTATGACGTTATACCGAATTACGTTATATGGTATGACGTTATAACGTAAATAGGTTATATGGTATGACGTTATCCCGTATTACGTTATATGGGATGACGTTATAACGCATTACGTAATATGGGATGACGTTATAACGTATTACGTTATGTGGGACGTCGTTATAACGTATTGCGTTATATGGGATGACTTTATAACGTATTACGTTATATGGGATGACGTTATAACGTATTATGTTATATGGGATGACGTTGTAACGTAATAGGTTATATGGTATGACGTTATACCGTATTACGTTATATGGGATGACGTTATAACGCATTACGTAATATGGGATTATGCTATAACGTATTACGTTATGTGGGACGACGTTATAACGTATTGCGTTATATGGGATGACGTTATAACGTATTACGTTCTATGGGATGACGTTATAACTTATTACGTTATATGGGATGACGTTATAACGTATTACGTTATATGGGATGACGTTATAACGTAATAGGTTATATGTTATAACCTTATAACGTATTACGTTATATGGTATGACGTTATAACGTAATAGGTTATATGGTATGACGTTATAACGTAATACGTTATATGGTATGACGTTATAACGTATTTCGTAATATGGGACGACGTTATAACGCATTACGATATATGGGATGACGTTATAACGTATTACGTTATATGGAATACCGTTATAACGCATTAGGTTATATGGTATGACGCTATAACGTATTACGTTATATGGCATGACGTTATGACGTAATACGTTATATGGTATGACGTTATAACGTAAATGGGTTATATGGTATGACGTTATACCGTATTACGTTATGTGGGACGACGTTATAACGTATTGCGTTATATGGTATGACGTTATAACGTATTACGTTATATGGGATGACGTTATAACGTAATAGGTCATATGGTATGACGTTATATCGTAATACGTTATATAGGATGACGTTATAACGTATTACGTTATATGGGGTGACGTTATATCGTAATTGGTTATATGGTATGACGTTATAACTTAATAGGTTATATGGTATTACGTTATACCGAATTACGTTATATGGTATGACGTTATAACGTATTACGTTATATGGGATGACGTTATAACGTATTTCGTTATATGGGATGACGTTATAACATATTACGTAATATGGGATGACGTTATAACGTATTACGTTATTTGGGACGACGGTATAACGTATTGCGTTATATGGTATGACGTTATAACGTAAATGGGTTATATGGGATGACGTTATAACGTATTACGTTATGTGGGACGACGTTATAACGTATTGCGTTATATGGGATGACGTTATAACGTATTACGTTATATGGGATGACGTTATAACGTATTACGTTATATGGTATGACGTTATAACGTAAATAGGTCATATGGTATGACGTTATATCGTAATACGTTATATAGGATGACGTTATAACGTATTACGTTATATGGAGTGACGTTATAACGTAATTGGTTATATGGTATGACGTTATAACTTAATAGGTTATATGGTATTACGTTATACCGAATTACGTTATATGGTATGACGTTGTAACGTATTACGTTATATGGGATGACGTTATAACGTATTTCATTATATGGGATGACGTTATAACGTAAATAGGTTATATGGTATGACGTTATACCGTATTACGTTATATGGGATGTCGTTATAACGCATTACGTAATATGGGATGACGTTATAACGTATTACGTTATGTGGGACGACGTTATAACTTATTGCGTTATATGGGATGACGTTATAACGTATTACGTAATATGGGATGACGTTATAACGTATTACGTTATGTGGGACGACGTTATAACGTATTGCCTTATATGGTATGACGTTATAACGTATTACGTTATATGGGATGACGTTATAACGAAATTGGTTATATGGTATGAAGTTAAAACGTAAATAGGTTATATGGTATGACGTTATACCGTATTACGTTATGTGGGACGACGTTATAACGTATTGCGTTATATGGTATGACGTTATAACGTATTACGTTATATGGGATGACGTTATAACGTAATAGGTCATATGGTATGACGTTATAACGTATTACGTTATATGGTATGAAATTATAACGTATTGCGTTATATGGTATGACGTTATAACGTAAATGGGTTATATGGTATGACGTTATACCGTATTACGTTATGTGGGACGACGTTATAACGTATTGCGTTATATGGTATGACGTTATAACGTATTACGTAATATGGGATGACGTTATAACGTATTACGTTATGTGGGACGACGTTATAACGTATTGCCTTATATGGTATGACGTTATAACGTATTACGTTATATGGGATGACGTTATAACGAAATTGGTTATATGGTATGAAGTTAAAACGTAAATAGGTTATATGGTATGACGTTATACCGTATTACGTTATATGGGACGACGTTATAACGCATTACGTTATATGGGATGACGTTATAGCGAAATAGGTTATATGGTATGACGTTATAACGTATTACGTTATATGGTATGAAATTATAACGTATTGCGTTATATGGTATGACGCTATAACGTATTACGTTATATGGCATGACGTTATGACGTAATACGTTATATGGTATGACGTTATAACGTAAATGGGTTATATGGTATGACGTTATACCGTATTACGTTATGTGGGACGACGTTATAACGTATTGCGTTATATGGTATGACGTTATAACGTATTACGTTATATGGGATGACGTTATAACGTATTACGTTATATGGGATGACGTTATAACGTAATAGGTTATATGGTATAACGTTATAACTTAATAGGTTATATGGTATGACGTTATACCGAATTACGTTATATGGGATGACGTTATAACGTATTACGTTATATGGAATACCGTTATAACGTATTAGGTTATATGGGATGACGTTATAGCGAAATAGGTTATATGGTATGACGTTATAACGTATTACGTTATATGGTATGAAATTATAACGTATTGCGTTATATGGTATGACGCTATAACGTATTACGTTATATGGCATGACGTTATGACGTAATACGTTATATGGTATGACGTTATAACGTAAATGGGTTATATGGTATGACGTTATACCGTATTACGTTATATGGGATGACGTTATAACGTAATAGGTTATTTGGTATGACGTTATAACGTAATACGTTATATAGGATGACGTTATAACGTATTACGTTATATGGGATGACGTTATAACGTAATAGGTTATATGGTATAACGTTATAACTTAATAGGTTATATGGTATGACGTTATACCGAATTACGTTATATGGGATGACGTTATAACGCAATTGGGTATATGGCATGACGTTATAACTTAATAGGTTATATGGTATGACGTTATACCGAATTACGTTATATGGTATGACGTTATAACGTATTACGTTATATAGGATGACGTTATAACGTATTACGTTATATGGGATGACGTTATAACGTAATAGGTTATATGGTATAACGTTATAACTTAATAGGTTATATGGTACGACGTTATACCGAATTACGTTATATGGGATGACGTTATAACGTATTACGTTATGTGGGACGACGTTATAACTTATTGCGTTATATGGGATGACGTTATAACGTATTAGGTTATATGGTATGACGCTATAACGTATTACGTTATATGGCATGACGTTATAACGTAATACGTTATATGGTATGACGTTATAACGTAAATAGGTTATATGGTATGACGTTATAACGTAAATGGGTTATATGGTATGAGGTTATACCGTATTACGTTATGTGGGACGACGTTATAACGTATTGCGTTATATGGTATGACGTTATAACGTATTACGTTATATGGGATGACGTTATGACGTAATAGGTCATATGGTATGACGTTATATCGTAATACGTTATATAGGATGACGTTATAACGTATTACGTTATATGGAGTGACGTTATAACGTAATTGGTTATATGGTATGACGTTATAACTTAATAGGTTATATGGTATTACGTTATACCGAATGACGTTATATGGTATGACGTTATAACGTATTACGTTATATGGGATGACGTTATAACGTATTTCGTTATATGGGATGACGTTATAACGTAAATAGGTTATATGGTATGACGTTATACCGTATTACGTTATATGGGATGTCGTTATAACGCATTACGTAATATGGGATGACGTTATAACGTATTACGTTATGTGGGACGACGTTATAACTTATTGCGTTATATGGGATGACGTTATAACGTATTACGTTATATGGGATGACGTTATAACGTATTACGTTGTATGGGATGACGTTATAACGTAATAGGTTATATGGTATAACGTTATAACGTATTACGTTATGTGGTATGACGATATAACGTATTACGTTATATGGTATGACGTTATAACGTATTTCGTTATATGGGATGACGTTATAACGTATTACGTAATATGGGATGACGTTATAACGTATTACGTTATGTGGGACGACGTTATAACGTATTGCCTTATATGGTATGACGTTATAACGTATTACGTTATATGGGATGACGTTATAACGAAATTGGTTATATGGTATGAAGTTAAAACGTAAATAGGTTATATGGTATGACGTTATACCGTATTACGTTATGTGGGACGACGTTATAACGTATTGCGTTATATGGTATGACGTTATAACGTATTACGTTATATGGGATGACGTTATAACGTAATAGGTCATATGGTATGACGTTATAACGTATTACGTTATATGGTATGAAATTATAACGTATTGCGTTATATGGTATGACGTTATAACGTAAATGGGTTATATGGTATGACGTTATACCGTATTACGTTATGTGGGACGACGTTATAACGTATTGCGTTATATGGTATGACGTTATAACGTATTACGTAATATGGGATGACGTTATAACGTATTACGTTATGTGGGACGACGTTATAACGTATTGCCTTATATGGTATGACGTTATAACGTATTACGTTATATGGGATGACGTTATAACGAAATTGGTTATATGGTATGAAGTTAAAACGTAAATAGGTTATATGGTATGACGTTATACCGTATTACGTTATATGGGACGACGTTATAACGCATTACGTTATATGGGATGACGTTATAACGTATTACGTTATATGGGATGACGTTATAACGTAATAGGTCATATGGTATGACGTTATAACGTATTACGTTATATGGTATGAAATTATAACGTATTGCGTTATATGGTATGACGTTATAACGTAAATGCGTTATATTTTATGACGTTAAACCGTATTACGTTATGTGGGACGACGTTATAACGTATTGCGTTATATGGTATGACGTTATAACGTAATACGTTATATGGTATGACGTTATAACGTAAATAGGTTATATGGTATGACGTTATACCGTATTACGTTATATGGGATGTCGTTATAACGCATTACGTAATATGGGATGACGTTATAACGTATTACGTTATGTGGGACGACGTTATAACTTATTGCGTTATATGGGATGACGTTATAACGTATTACGTTATATGGGATGACGTTATAACGTATTACGTTGAATGGGATGACGTTATAACGTAATAGGTTATATGGTATAACGTTCTAACGTATTACGTTATGTGGTATGACGATATAACGTATTACGTTATATGGTATGACGTTATAACGTATTTCGTTATATGGGATGACGTTATAACGTATTACGTAATATGGGATGACGTTATAACGTATTACGTTATGTGGGACGACGTTATAACGTATTGCCTTATATGGTATGACGTTATACCGTATTACGTTATGTGGGACGACGTTATAACGTATTGCGTTATATGGTATGACGTTATAACGTATTACGTTATATGGGATGACGTTATAACGTATCCCGTCATATGGAATACCGTTATAACGTATTAAGTTATATGGTATGACGCTATAACGTATTACGTTATATGACATGACGTTATAACGTAATACGTTATATGGTATGACGTTGTAACGTAAATAGGTTATACGGTATGACGTTATACCGAGTTACGTTATATGGTATGACGTTATAACGTAAATGTGTTATATGGTATGACGTTATAACGAATTACGTTATATGGGATGACGTTATAACGCAATTGGGTATATGGCATGACGTTATAACTTAATAGGTTATATGGTATGACGTTATACCGAATTACGTTATATGGTATGACGTTATAACGTATTACGTTATATAGGATGACGTTATAACGTATTACGTTATATGGGATGACGTTATAACGTAATAGGTTATATGGTATAACGTTATAACTTAATAGGTTATATGGTATGACGTTATACCGAATTACGTTATATGGGATGACGTTATAACGTATTACGTTATGTGGGACGACGTTATAACTTATTGCGTTATATGGGATGACGTTATAACGTATTACGTTATATGGGATGACGTTGTAACGTAATAGGTTATATGGTATGACGTTATACCGTATTACGTTATATGGGATGACGTTATAACGCATTACGTAATATGGGATTACGCTATAACGTATAACGTTATGTGGGACGACGTTATAACGTATTGCGTTATATGGGATGACGTTATAACGTATTACGTTATATGGGATGACGTTATAACTTATTACGTTATATGGGATGACGTTATAACGTATTACGTTATATGGGATGACGTTATAACGTATTACGTTATGTGGGACGACGTTATAACTTATTGCGTTATATGGGATGACGTTATAACGTATTACGTTATATGGGATGACGTTATAACGTATTACGTTGTATGGGATGACGTTATAACGTAATAGGTTATATGGTATAACGTTATAACGTATTACGTTATGTGGTATGACGATATAACGTATTACGTTATATGGTATGACGTTATAACGTATTTCGTTATATTGGATGACGTTATAACGTATTACGTAATATGGGATGACGTTATAACGTATTACGTTATGTGGGACGACGTTATAACGTATTGCGTTATATGGTATGCCGTTATAACGTAAATGGGTTATATGGTATGACGTTATACCGTATTACGTTATGTGGGACGACGTTATAACGTATTGCGTTATATGGTATGACGTTATAACGTATTACGTAATATGGGATGACGACATAACGTATTACGTTATGTGGGACGACGTTATAACGTATTGCCTTATATGGTATGACGTTATAACGTATTACGTTATATGGGATGACGTTATAACGAAATTGGTTATATGGTATGAAGTTAAAACGTAAATAGGTTATATGGTATGACGTTATACCGTATTACGTTATATGGGACGACGTTATAACGCATTACGTTATATGGGATGACGTTATAACGTATTACGTTATATGGAATACCGTTATAACGCATTAGGTTATATGGTATGACGCTATAACGTATTACGTTATATGGCATGACGTTATGACGTAATACGTTATATGGTATGACGTTATAACGTAAATGGGTTATATGGTATGACGTTATACCGTATTACGTTATGTGGGACGACGTTATAACGTATTGCGTTATATGGTATGACGTTATAACGTATTACGTTATATGGGATGACGTTATAACGTAATAGGTCATATGGTATGACGTTATAACGTATTACGTTATATGGTATGAAATTATAACGTATTGCGTTATATGGTATGACGTTATAACGTAAATGGGTTATATTTTATGACGTTATACCGTATTACGTTATGTGGGACGACGTTATAACGTATTGCGTTATATGGTATGACGTTATAACGTAATACGTTATATGGTATGACGTTATAACGTAAATAGGTTATATGGTATGACGTTATACCGTATTACGTTATATGGGATGTCGTTATAACGCATTACGTAATATGGGATGACGTTATAACGTATTACGTTATGTGGGACGACGTTATAACGTATTGCGTTATATGGGATGACGTTATAACGTATTACGTTATATGGGATGACGTTATAACGTATTACGTTGTATGGGATGACGTTATAACGTAATAGGTTATATGGTATAACGTTATAACGTATTACGTTATGTGGTATGACGATATAACGTATTACGTTATATGGTATGACGTTATAACGTATTTCGTTATATGGGATGACGTTATAACGTATTACGTAATATGGGATGACGTTATAACGTATTACGTTATGTGGGACGACGTTATAACGTATTGCCTTATATGGTATGACGTTATAACGTATTACGTTATATGGGATGACGTTATAACGAAATTGGTTATATGGTATGAAGTTAAAACGTAAATAGGTTATATGGTATGACGTTATACCGTATTACGTTATGTGGGACGACGTTATAACGTATTGCGTTATATGGGATGACGTTATAACGTATTACGTTATATGGGATGACGTTATAACGTATTACGTTGTATGGGATGACGTTATAACGTAATAGGTTATATGGTATAACGTTATAACGTATTACGTTATGTGGTATGACGATATAACGTATTACGTTATATGGTACGACGTTATAACGTATTTCGTTATATGGGATGACGTTATAACGTATTACGTAATATGGGATGACGTTATAACGTATTACGTTATGTGGGACGACGTTATAACGTATTGCCTTATATGGTATGACGTTATAACGTATTACGTTATATGGGATGACGTTATAACGAAATTGGTTATATGGTATGAAGTTAAAACGTAAATAGGTTATATGGTATGACGTTATACCGTATTACGTTATGTGGGACGACGTTATAACGTATTGCGTTATATGGTATGACGTTATAACGTATTACGTTATATGGGATGACGTTATAACGTATTCCGTCATATGGAATACCGTTATAACGTATTAAGTTATATGGTATGACGCTATAACGTATTACGTTATATGACATGACGTTATAACGTAATACGTTATATGGTATGACGTTGTAACGTAAATAGGTTATATGGTATGACGTTATACCGTATTACGTTATGTGGGACGACGTTATAACGTATTGCGTTATATGGTATGACGTTATAACGTATTACGTTATATGGGATGACGTTATAACGTATTCCGTCATATGGAATACCGTTATAACGTATTAAGTTATATGGTATGACGCTATAACGTATTACGTTATATGACATGACGTTATAACGTAATACGTTATATGGTATGACGTTGTAACGTAAATAGGTTATATGGTATGACGTTATACCGAAATACGTTATATGGTATGACGTTATAACGTATTACGTTATATGGGATGACGTTATAACGTAATAGGTTATATGGTATGACGTTATAACGTAATACGTTATATAGGATGACGTTATAACGTATTACGTTATATGGGATGACGTTATAACGTAATAGGTTATATGGTATAACGTTATAACTTAATAGGTTATATGGTATGACGTTATACCGAATTACGTTATATGGGATGACGTTATAACGTATTACGTTATGTGGGACGACGTTATAACGTATTGCGTTATATGGGATGACTTTATAACGTATTACGTTATATGGGATGACGTTATAACGTATTACGTTATATGGGATGACGTTGTAACGTAATAGGTTATATGGTATGACGTTATACCGTACTACGTTATATGGGATGACGTTATAACGCATTACGTAATATGGGATTACGCTATAACGTATTACGTTATGTGGGACGACGTTATAAGGTATTGCGTTATATGGGATGACGTTATAACGTATTACGTTATATGGGATGACGTTATAACTTATTACGTTATATGGGATGACGTTATAACGTATTACGTTATATGGGATGACGTTATAACGTAATAGGTTATATGTTATAACGTTATAACGTATTACGTTATATGGTATGACGTTATAACGTAATAGGTTATATGGTATGACGTTATAACGTAATACGTTATATGGTATGACGTTATAACGTATTTCGTAATATGGGACGACGTTATAACGCATTACGTTATATGGGATGACGTTATAACGTATTACGTTATATGGAATACCGTTATAACGCATTAGGTTATATGGTATGACGCTATAACGTATTACGTTATATGGCATGACGTTATGACGTAATACGTTATATGGTATGACGTTATAACGTAAATGGGTTATATGGTATGACGTTATACCGTATTACGTTATGTGGGACGACGTTATAACGTATTGCGTTATATGGTATGACGTTATAACGTATTACGTTATATGGGATGACGTTATAACGTAATAGGTCATATGGTATGACGTTATATCGTAATACGTTATATTTGATGACGTTATAACGTATTACGTTATATGGGGTGACGTTATAACGTAATTGGTTATATGGTATGACGTTATAACTTAATAGGTTATATGGTATTACGTTATACCGAATTACGTTATATGGTATGTCGTTATAACGTATTACGTTATATGGGATGACGTTATAACGTATTTCGTTATATGGGATGACGTTATAACGTATTACGTAATATGGGATGACGTTATAACGTATTACGTTATTTGGGACGACGCTATAACGTATTGTGTTATATGGTATGACGTTATAACGTAAATGGGTTATATGGGATGACGCTATAACGTATTACGTTATGTGGGACGACGTTATAACGTATTGCGTTATATGGGATGACGTTATAACGTATTACGTTATATGGGATGACGTTATAACGTATCACGTTATATGGTATGACGTTATAACGTAAATAGGTTATATGGTATGACGTTACACCGTATTACGTTATATGGGATGACGTTATAACGCATTACGTAATATGGGACGACGTTATAACGCATTACGTTATATGGGATGACGTTATAACGTATTCCGTCATATGGAATACCGTTATAACGTATTAGGTTATATGGTATGACGCTATAACGTATTACGTTATATGGCATGACGTTATAACGTAATACGTTATATGGTATGACGTTATAACGTAAATGGGTTATATGGGATGACGTTATAACGTATTTCGTTATATGGGATGACGTTATAACGCATTACGATATATGGGATGACGTTATAACGTATTACGTTATATGGAATACCGTTATAACGCATTAGGTTATATGGTATGACGCTATAACGTAAATAGGTTATATATTATGACGTTATACCGAATTACGTTATATGGTATGACGTTATAACGTAAATAGGTTATATGGTATGACGTTATACCGTATTACGTTATATGGGATGACGTTATAGCGTATTACGTAATATGGGACGACGTTATAACGCATTACGTTATATGGGATGACGTTATAACGTATTCCGTCATATGGAATACCGTTATAACGTATTAGGTTATATGGTATGACGCTATAACGTATTACGTTATATGGCATGACGTTATAACGTAATACGTTATATGGTATGACGTTATAACGTAAATGGGTTATATGGGATGACGTTATAACGTATTTCGTTATATGGGATGACGTTATAACGTATTACGTAATATGGGATGACGTTATAACGTTTTACGTTATGTGGGACGACGTTATAACGTATTGCGTTATATGGTATGACGTTATAACGTATTACGTTATATGGGATGACGTTATAACGAAATAGGTTATATGGTATGACGTTATAACGTAAATAGGTTATATGGTATGACCTTATACCGTATTACGTTATGTGGGACGACGTTATAACGTATTGCGTTATATGGTATGACGTCATAACGTATTACGTTATATGGGATGACGTTATAACGTAAATGGGTTATATGGGATGACGTTATACCGTATTACGTTATGTGGGACGACGTTATAACGTATTGCGTTATATGGTATGACGCTATAACGTAATACGTTATATGGTATGACGTTATAACGTAAATGGGTTATATGGGATGACGTTATAACGTATTTCGTTATATGGGATGACGTTATAACGTATTACGTAATATGGGATGACGTTATAACGTTTTACGTTATGTGGGACGACGTTATAACGTATTGCGTTATATGGTATGACGTTATAACGTATTACGTTATATGGGATGACGTTATAACGAAATAGGTTATATGGTATGAAGTTAAAACGTAATACGTTATATGGTATGACGTTATAACGTATTTCGTAATATGGGACGACGTTATAACGCATTACGTTATATGGGATGACGTTATAACGTATTACGTTATATGGAATACCGTTATAACGCATTAGGTTATATGGTATGACGCTATAACGTATTACGTTATATGGCATGACGTTATGACGTAATACGTTATATGGTATGACGTTATAACGTAAATGGGTTATATGGTATGACGTTATACCGTATTACGTTATGTGGGACGACGTTATAACGTATTGCGTTATATGGTATGACGTTATAACGTATTACGTTATATGGGATGACGTTATAACGTAATAGGTCATATGGTATGACGTTATATCGTAATACGTTATATAGGATGACGTTATAACGTATTACGTTATATGGGGTGACGTTATAACGTAATTGGTTATATGGTATGACGTTATAACTTAATAGGTTATATGGTATTACGTTATACCGAATTACGTTATATGGTATGACGTTATAACGTATTACGTTATATGGGATGACGTTATAACGTATTTCGTTATATGGGATGACGTTATAACGTATTACGTAATATGGGATGACGTTATAACGTATTACGTTATTTGGGACGACGCTATAACGTATTGCGTTATATGGTATGACGTTATAACGTATTACGTTATATGGGATGACGTTGTAACGTAATAGGTTATATGGTATGACGTTATACCGTAGTACGTTACATGGGATGACGTTATAACGCATTACGTAATATGGGATTACGCTATAACGTATTACGTTATGTGGGACGACGTTATAACGTATTGCGTTATATGGGATGACGTTATAACGTATTACGTTATATGGGATGACGTTATAACTTATTACGTTATATGGGATGACGTTATAACGTATTACGTTATATGGGATGACGTTATAACGTAATAGGTTATATGTTATAACGTTATAACGTATTACGTTATATGGTATGACGTTATAACGTAATAGGTTATATGGTATGACGTTATAACGTAATACGTTATATGGTATGACGTTATATCGTATTTCGTAATATGGGACGACGTTATAACGCATTACGTTATATGGGATGACGTTATAACGTATTACGTTATATGGAATACCGTTATAACGCATTAGGTTATATGGTATGACGCTATAACGTATTACGTTATATGGCATGACGTTATGATGTAATACGTTATATGGTATGACGTTATAACGTAAATGGGTTATATGTTATGACGTTATACCGTATTACGTTATGTGGGACGACGTTATAACGTATTGCGTTATATGGTATGACGTTATAACGTAATACGTTATATGGGATGACGTTATAACGTATTACGTTATATGGTATGACGTTATAACGTAAATAGGTTATATGGTATGACGTTACACCGTATTACGTTATATGGGATGACGTTATAACGCATTACGTAATATGGGACGACGTTATAACGCATTACGTTATATGGGATGACGTTATAACGTATTCCGTCATATGGAATACCGTTATAACGTATCAGGTTATATGGTATGACGCTATAACGTATTACGTTATATCGCATGACGTTATAACGTAATACGTTATATGGTATGACGTTATAACGTAAATAGGTTATATGGTATGACGTTATACCGAATTACGTTATATGGTATGACGCTATAACGTAAATAGGTTATATGGTATGACGTTATACCGTATTACGTTATATGGGATGACGTTATAACGTATTACGTAATATGGGACGACGTTATAACGCATTACGTTATATGGGATGACGTTATAACGTATTCCGTCATATGGAATACCGTTATAACGTATTAGGTTATATGGTATGACGCTATAACGTATTACGTTATATGGCATGACGTTATAACGTATTACGTTATATGGGGTGACGTTATAACGTAATTGGTTATATGGTATGACGTTATGACTTAATAGGTTATATGGTACTACGTTATACCGAATTACGTTATATGGTATGACGTTATAACGTATTACGTTATATGGGATGACGTTATAACGTATTTCGTTATATGGGATGACGTTATAACGTATTACGTAATATGGGATGACGTTATAACGTATCACGTTATTTGGGACGACGCTATAACGTATTGCGTTATATGGTATGACGTTATAACGTAAATGGGTTATATGGGATGACGTTATAACGTATTACGTTATGTGGGACGACGTTATAACGTATTGCGTTATATGGGATGACGTTATAACGTATTACGTTATATGGGATGACGTTATAACGTATTACGTTATATGGTATGACGTTATAACGTAAATAGGTTATATGGTATGACGTTCCACCGTATTACGTTATATGGGATGACGTTATAACGCATTACGTAATATGGGACGACGTTATAACGCATTACGTTATATGGGATGACGTTATAACGTATTCCGTCATATGGAATACCGTTATAACGTATTAGGTTATATGGTATGACGCTATAACGTATTACGTTATATGGGATGACGTTATAACGTAATAGGTCATATGGTATGACGTTATATCGTAATACGTTATATAGGATGACGTTATAACGAATTACGTTATATGGGATGACGTTATAACGCAATTGGTTATATGGCATGACGTTATAACTTAATAGGTTATATGGTATGACGTTATACCGAATTACGTTATATGGTATGACGTTATAACGTATTACGTTATATGGGATGACGTTATAACGTAATAGGTTATATGGTATGACGTTATAACGTAATACGTTATATAGGATGACGTTATAACGTATTACGTTATATGGGATGACGTTATAACGTAAATAGGTTATATGGTATGACGTTACACCGTATTACGTTATATGGGATGACGTTATAACGTATTGCGTTATATGGTATGACGTTATAACGTAAATGGGTTATATGGTATGACGTTATACCGTATTACGTTATGTGGGACGACGTTATAACGTATTGCGTTATATGGTATGACGTTATAACGTATTACGTAATATGGGATGACGTTATAACGTATTACGTTATGTGGGACGACGTTATAACGTATTGCCTTATATGGTATGACGTTATAACGTATTACGTTATATGGGATGACGTTATAACGAAATTGGTTATATGGTATGAAGTTAAAACGTAAATAGGTTATATGGTATGACGTTATACCGTATTACGTTATATGGGACGACGTTATAACGCATTACGTTATATGGGATGACGTTATAACGTATTACGTTATATGGAATACCGTTATAACGCATTAGGTTATATGGTATGACGCTATAACGTATTACGTTATATGGCATGACGTTATGACGTAATACGTTATATGGTATGACGTTATAACGTAAATGGGTTATATGGTATGACGTTATACCGTATTACGTTATGTGGGACGACGTTATAACGTATTGCGTTATATGGTATGACGTTATAACATATTACGTTATATGGGATGACGTTACAACGTAATAGGTCATATGGTATGACGTTATAACGTATTACGTTATATGGTATGAAATTATAACGTATTGCGTTATATGGTATGACGTTATAACGTAAATGGGTTATATTTTATGACGTTATACCGTATTACGTTATGTGGGACGACATTATAACGTATTGCGTTATATGGTATGACGTTATAACGTAATACGTTATATGGTATGACGTTATAACGTAAATAGGTTATATGGTATGACGTTATACCGTATTACGTTATATGGGATGTCGTTATAACGCATTACGTAATATGGGATGACGTGATAACGTATTACGTTATGTGGGACGACGTTATAACTTATTGCGTTATATGGGATGACGTTATAACGTATTACGTTATATGGGATGACGTTATAACGTATTACGTTGTATGGGATGACGTTATAACGTAATAGGTTATATGGTATAACGTTATAACGTATTACGTTATGTGGTATGACGATATAACGTATTACGTTATATGGGATGACGTTATAACGAAATTGGTTATATGGTATGAAGTTAAAACGTAAATAGGTTATATGGTATGACGTTATACCGTATTACGTTATGTGGGACGACGTTATAACGTATTGCGTTATATGGTATGACGTTATAACGTATTACGTTATATGGGATGACGTTATAACGTATTCCGTCATATGGAATACCGTTATAACGTATTAAGTTATATGGTATGACGCTATAACGTATTACGTTATATAACATGACGTTATAACGTAATACGTTATATGGTATGACGTTGTAACGTAAATAGGTTATATGGTATGACGTTATACCGAGTTACGTTATATGGTATGACGTTATAACGTAAATGTGTTATATGGTATAACGTTATAACGAATTACGTTATATGGGATGACGTTTTAACGCAATTGGGTATATGGCATGACGTTATAACTTAATAGGTTATATGGTATGACGTTATACCGAATTACGTTATATGGTATGACGTTATAACGTATTACGTTATATGGGATGACGTTATAACGTAATAGGTTATATGGTATGACGTTATAACGTAATACGTTATATAGGATGACGTTATAACGTATTACGTTATATGGGATGACGTTATAACGTAATAGGTTATATGGTATAACGTTATAACTTAATAGGTTATATGGTATGACGTTATACCGAATTACGTTATATGGGATGACGTTATAACGTATTACGTTATGTGGGACGACGTTATAACGTATTGCGTTATATGGGATGACGTTATAACGTATTACGTTATATGGGATGACGTTGTAACGTAATAGGTTATATGGTATGACGTTATACCGTATTACGTTATATGGGATGACGTTATAACGCATTACGTAATATGGGATTACGCTATAACGTATTACGTTATGTGGGACGACGTTATAACGTATTGCGTTATATGGGATGACGTTATAACGTATTACGTTATATGGGATGACGTTATAACTTATTACGTTATATGGGATGACGTTATAACGTATTACGTTATATGGGATGACGTTATAACGTAATAGGTTATATGTTATAACGTTATAACGTATTACGTTATATGGTATGACGTTATAACGTAATAGGTTATATGGTATGACGTTAAAACGTAATACGTTATATGGTATGACGTTATAACGTATTTCGTAATATGGGACGACGTTATAACGCATTACGTTATATGGGATGACGTTATAACGTATTACGTTATATGGAATACCGTTATAACGCATTAGGTTATATGGTATGACGCTATAACGTATTACGTTATATGGCATGACGTTATGACGTAATACGTTATATGGTATGACGTTATAACGTAAATGGGTTATATGGTATGACGTTATACCGTATTACGTTATGTGGGACGACGTTATAACGTATTGCGTTATATGGTATGACGTTATAACGTATTACGTTATATGGGATGACGTTATAACGTAATAGGTCATATGGTATGACGTTATATCGTAATACGTTATATTTGATGACGTTATAACGTATTACGTTATATGGGGTGACGTTATAACGTAATTGGTTATATGGTATGACGTTATAACTTAATAGGTTATATGGTATTACGTTATACCGAATTACGTTATATGGTATGACGTTATAACGTATTACGTTATATGGGATGACGTTATAACGTATTTCGTTATATGGGATGACGTTATAACGTATTACGTAATATGGGATGACGTTATAACGTATTACGTTATTTGGGACGACGCTATAACGTATTGCGTTATATGGTATGACGTTATAACGTAAATGGGTTATATGGGATGACGCTATAACGTATTACGTTATGTGGGACGACGTTATAACGTATTGCGTTATATGGGATGACGTTATAACGTATTACGTTATATGGGATGACGTTATAACGTATTACGTTATATGGTATGACGTTATAACGTAAATAGGTTATATGGTATGACGTTACACCGTATTACGTTATATGGGATGACGTTATAACGCATTACGTAATATGGGACGACGTTATAACGCATTACGTTATATGGGATGACGTTATAACGTATTCCGTCATATGGAATACCGTTATAACGTATTAGGTTATATGGTATGACGCTATAACGTATTACGTTATATGGCATGACGTTATAACGTAATACGTTATATGGTATGACGTTATAACGTAAATAGGTTATATGGTATGACGTTATACCGAATTACGTTATATGGTATGACGTTATAACGTAAATAGGTTATATGGTATGACGTTATACCGTATTACGTTATATGGGATGACGTTATAACGTATTACGTAATATGGGACGACGTTATAACGCATTACGTTATATGGGATGACGTTATAACGTATTCCGTCATATGGAATACCGTTATAACGTATTAGGTTATATGGTATGACGCTATAACGTATTACGTTATATGGCATGACGTTATAACGTAATACGTTATATGGTATGACGTTATAACGTAAATGGGTTATATGGGATGACGTTATAACGTATTTCGTTATATGGGATTACGTTATAACGTATTACGTAATATGGGATGACGTTATAACTTTTTACGTTATGTGGGACGACGTTATAACGTATTGCGTTATATGGTATGACGTTATAACGTATTACGTTATATGGGATGACGTTATAACGAAATAGGTTATATGGTATGAAGTTAAAACGTAAATAGGTTATATGGTATGACCTTATACCGTATTACGTTATGTGGGACGACGTTATAACGTATTGCGTTATATGGTATGACGTCATAACGTATTACGTTATATGGGATGACGTTATAGCGAAATAGGTTATATGGTATGACGTTATAACGTATTACGTTATATGGTATGAAATTATAACGTATTGCGTTATATGGTATGACGTTATAACGTAAATGGGTTATATGGTATGACGTTATACCGTATTACGTTATGTGGGACGACGTTATAACGTATTGCGTTATATGGTATGACGCTATAACGTAATACGTTATATGGTATGACGTTATAACGTAAATGGGTTATATGGGATGACGTTATAACGTATTTCGTTATATGGGATGACGTTATAACGTATTACGTAATATGGGATGACGTTATAACGTTTTACGTTATGTGGTACGACGTTATAACGTATTGCGTTATATGGTATGACGTTATAACGTATTACGTTATATGGGATGACGTTATAACGAAATAGGCTATATGGTATGAAGTTAAAACGTAATACGTTATATGGTATGACGTTATAACGTATTTCGTAATATGGGACGACGTTATAACGCATTACGTTATATGGGATGACGTTATAACGTATTACGTTATATGGAATACCGTTATAACGCATTAGGTTATATGGTATGACGCTATAACGTATTACGTTATATGGCATGACGTTATGACGTAATACGTTATATGGTATGACGTTATAACGTAAATGGGTTATATGGTATGACGTTATACCGTATTACGTTATGTGGGACGACGTTATAACGTATTGCGTTATATGGTATGACGTTATAACGTATTACGTTATATGGGATGACGTTATAACGTAATAGGTCATATGGTATGACGTTATATCGTAATACGTTATATAGGATGACGTTATAACGTATTACGTTATATGGGGTGACGTTATAACGTAATTGGTTATATGGTATGACGTTATAACTTAATAGGTTATATGGTATTACGTTATACCGAATTACGTTATATGGTATGACGTTATAACGTATTACGTTATATGGGATGACGTTATAACGTATTTCGTTATATGGGATGACGTTATAACGTATTACGTAATATGGGATGACGTTATAACGTATTACGTTATTTGGGACGACGCTATAACGTATTGCGTTATATGGTATGACGTTATAACGTATTACGTTATATGGGATGACGTTGTAACGTAATAGGTTATATGGTATGACGTTATACCGTATTACGTTACATGGGATGACGTTATAACGCATTACGTAATATGGGATTACGCTATAACGTATTACGTTATGTGGGACGACGTTATAACGTATTGCGTTATATGGGATGACGTTATAACGTATTACGTTATATGGGATGACGTTATAACTTATTACGTTATATGGGATGACGTTATAACGTATTACGTTATATGGGATGACGTTATAACGTAATAGGTTATATGTTATAACGTTATAACGTATTACGTTATATGGTATGACGTTATAACGTAATAGGTTATATGGTATGACGTTATAACGTAATACGTTATATGGTATGACGTTATAACGTATTTCGTAATATGGGACGACGTTATAACGCATTACGTTATATGGGATGACGTTATAACGTATTACGTTATATGGAATACCGTTATAACGCATTAGGTTATATGGTATGACGCTATAACGTATTACGTTATATGGCATGACGTTATGATGTAATACGTTATATGGTATGACGTTATAACGTAAATGGGTTATATGGTATGACGTTATACCGTATTACGTTATGTGGGACGACGTTATAACGTATTACGTTATATGGCATGACGTTATAACGTAATACGTTATATGGGATGACGTTATAACGTATTACGTTATATGGTATGACGTTATAACGTAAATAGGTTATATGGTATGACGTTACACCGTGTTACGTTATATGGGATGACGTTATAACGCATTACGTAATATGGGACGACGTTATAACGCATTACGTTATATGGGATGACGTTATAACGTATTCCGTCATATGGAATACCGTTATAACGTATTAGGTTATATGGTATGACGCTATAACGTATTACGTTATATGGCATGACGTTATAACGTAATACGTTATATGGTATGACGTTATAACGTAAATAGGTTATATGGTATGACGTTATACCGAATTACGTTATATGGTATGACGTTATAACGTAAATAGGTTATATGGTATGACGTTATACCGTATTACGTTATATGGGATGACGTTATAACGTATTACGTAATATGGGACGACGTTATAACGCATTACGTTATATGGGATGACGTTATAACGTATTCCGTCATATGGAATACCGTTATAACGTATTAGGTTATATGGTATGACGCTATAACGTATTACGTTATATGGCATGACGTTATAACGTATTACGTTATATGGGGTGACGTTATAACGTAATTGGTTATATGGTATGACGTTATGACTTAATAGGTTATATGGTATTACGTTATACCGAATTACGTTATATGGTATGACGTTATAACGTATTACGTTATATGGGATGACGTTATAACGTATTACGTAATATGGGATGACGTTATAACGTATTCCGTCATATGGAATACCGTTATAACGTATTCGGTTATATGGTATGACGCTATAACGTATTGCGTTATATGGGACGCTATAACGTATTACGTTATAACGTAATAGGTCATATGGTATGACGTTATATCGTAATACGTTATATAGGATGACGTTATAACGAATTACGTTATATGGGATGACGTTATAACGCAATTGGTTATATGGCATGACGTTATAACTTAATAGGTTATATGGTATGACGTTATACCGAATTACGTTATATGGTATGACCTTATACCGTATTACGTTATGTGGGACGACGTTATAACGTATTGCGTTATATGGTATGACGTCATAACGTATTACGTTATATGGGATGACGTTATAGCGAAATAGGTTATATGGTATGACGTTATAACGTATTACGTTATATGGTATGAAATTATAACGTATTGCGTTATATGGTATGACGTTATAACGTAAATGGGTTATATGGTATGACGTTATACCGTATTACGTTATGTGGGACGACGTTATAACGTATTGCGTTATAAGGTATGACGCTATAACGTAATACGTTATATGGTATGACGTTATAACGTAAATGGGTTATATGGGATGACGTTATAACGTATTTCGTTATATGGGATGACGTTATAACGTATTACGTAATATGGGATGACGTTATAACGTTTTACGTTATGTGGTACGACGTTATAACGTATTGCGTTATATGGTATGACGTTATAACGTATTACGTTATATGGGATGACGTTATAACGAAATAGGTTATATGGTTAGAAGTTAAAACGTAATACGTTATATGGTATGACGTTATAACGTATTTCGTAATATGGGACGACGTTATAACGCATTACGTTATATGGGATGACGTTATAACGTATTACGTTATATGGAATACCGTTATAACGCATTAGGTTATATGGTATGACGCTATAACGTATTACGTTATATGGCATGACGTTATGACGTAATACGTTATATGGTATGACGTTATAACGTAAATGGGTTATATGGTATGACGTTATACCGTATTACGTTATGTGGGACGACGTTATAACGTATTGCGTTATATGGTATGACGTTATACCGTATTGCGTTATATGGAATACCGTTATAACGCATTAGGTTATATGGTATGACGCTATAACGTATTACGTTATATGGCATGACGTTATGACGTAATACGTTATATGGTATGACGTTATAACGTAAATGGGTTATATGGTATGACGTTATACCGTATTACGTTATGTGGGACGACGTTATAACGTATTGCGTTATATGGTATGACGTTATAACGTATTACGTTATATGGGATGACGTTATAACGTAATAGGTCATATGGTATGACGTTATATCGTAATACGTTATATAGGATGACGTTATAACGTATTACGTTATATGGGGTGACGTTATAACGTAATTGGTTATATGGTATGACGTTATAACTTAATAGGTTATATGGTATTACGTTATACCGAATTACGTTATATGGTATGACGTTATAACGTATTACGTTATATGGGATGACGTTATAACGTATTTCGTTATATGGGATGACGTTATAACGTATTACGTAATATGGGATGACGTTATAACGTATTACGTTATTTGGGACGACGCTATAACGTATTGCGTTATATGGTATGACGTTATAACGTATTACGTTATATGGGATGACGTTGTAACGTAATAGGTTATATGGTATGACGTTATACCGTATTACGTTACATGGGATGACGTTATAACGCATAACGTAATATGGGATTACGCTATAACGTATTACGTTATGTGGGACGACGTTATAACGTATTGCGTTATATGGGATGACGTTATAACGTATTACGTTATATGGGATGACGTTATAACTTATTACGTTATATGGGATGACGTTATAACGTATTACGTTATATGGGATGACGTTATAACGTAATAGGTTATATGTTATAACGTTATAACGTATTACGTTATATGGTATGACGTTATAACGTAATAGGTTATATGGTATGACGTTATAACGTAATACGTTATATGGTATGACGTTATAACGTATTTCGTAATATGGGACGACGTTATAACGCATTACGTTATATGGGATGACGTTATGACGTATTACGTTATATGGAATACCGTTATAACGCATTAGGTTATATGGTATGACGCTATAACGTTTTACGTTATATGGCATGACGTTATGATGTAATACGTTATATGGTATGACGTTATAACGTAAATGGGTTATATGGTATGACGTTATACCGTATTACGTTATGTGGGACGACGTTATAACGTATTGCGTTATATGGTATGACGTTATAACGTATTACGTTATATGGGATGACGTTATAACGTATTACGTTATATGGTATGACGTTATAACGTAAATAGGTTATATGGTATGACGTTACACCGTATTACGTTATATGGGATGACGTTATAACGCATTACGTAATATGGGACGACGTTATAACGCATTACGTTATATGGGATGACGTTATAACGTATTCCGTCATATGGAATACCGTTATAACGTATTAGGTTATATGGTATGACGCTATAACGTATTACGTTATATGGCATGACGTTATAACGTAATACGTTATATGGGATGACGTTATAACGTATTACGTTATATGGTATGACGTTATAACGTAAATAAGTTATATGGTATGACGTTACACCGTATTACGTTATATGGGATGACGTTATAACGCATTACGTAATATGGGACGACGTTATAACGCATTACGTTATATGGGATGACGTTATAACGTATTCCGTCATATGGAATACCGTTATAACGTATTAGGATATATGGTATGACGCTATAACGTATTACGTTATATGGCATGACGTTATAACGTAATACGTTATATGGTATGACGTTATAACGTAAATAGGTTATATGGGATGACGTTATAACGTATTACGTAATATGGGACGACGTTATAACGCATTACGTTATATGGGATGACGTTATAACGTATTCCGTCATATGGAATACCGTTATAACGTATTAGGTTATATGGTATGACGCTATAACGTATTACGTTATATGGCATGACGTTATAACGTATTACGTTATATGGGGTGACGTTATAACGTAATTGGTTATATGGTATGACGTTATGACTTAATAGGTTATATGGTATTACGTTATACCGAATTACGTTATATGGTATGACGTTATAACGTATTACGTTATATGGGATGACGTTATAACGTATTTCGTTATATGGGATGACGTTATAACGTATTACGTAATATGGGATGACGTTATAACGTATTACGTTATTTGGGACGACGCTATAACGTATTGCGTTATATGGTATGACGTTATAAAGTAAATGGGTTATATGGGATGACGTTATAACGTATTACGTTATGTGGGACGACGTTATAACGTATTGCGTTATATGGGATGACGTTATAACGTATTACGTTATATGGGATGACGTTATAACGTATTACGTTATATGGTATGACGTTATAACGTAAATAGGTTATATGGTATGACGTTACACCGTATTACGTTATACGGGATGACGTTATAACGCATTACGTAATATGGGACGACGTTATAACGCATTACGTTATATGGGATGACGTTATAACGTATTCCGTCATATGGAATACCGTTATAACGTATTAGGTTATATGGTATGACGCTATAACGTATTACGTTATATGGGATGACGTTATAACGTAATAGGTCATATGGTATGACGTTATATCGTAATACGTTATATAGGATGACGTTATAACGAATTACGTTATATGGGATGACGTTATAACGCAATTGGTTATATGGCATGACGTTATAACTTAATAGGTTATATGGTATGACGTTATACCGAATTACGTTATATGGTGTGACGTTATAACGTATTACGTTATATGGGATGACGTTATAACGTAATAGGTTATATGGTATGACGTTATAACGTATTACGTTATGTGGGACGACGTTATAACGTATTGCGTTATATGGTATGACGTTATAATGTATTGCGTTATATGGGATGACGTTATAACGTAATAGGTCATATGGTATGACGTTATATCGTAATACGTTATATAGGATGACGTTATAACGAATTACGTCATATGGGATGACGTTATAACGCAATTGGTTATATGGCATGACGTTATAACTTAATAGGTTATATGGTATGACGTTATACCGAATTACGTTATATGGTATGACGCTATAACGTATTACGTTATATGGCATGACGTTATGACGTAATACGTTATATGGTATGACGTTATAACGTAAATGGGTTATATGGTATGACGTTATACCGTATTACGTTATGTGGGACGACGTTATAACGTATTGCGTTATATGGTATGACGTTATAACGTATTACGTTATATGGGATGACGTTATAACGTATTACGTTATATGGTATGACGTTATAACGTAAATAGGTTATATGGTATGACGTTACACCGTATTACGTTATATGGTATGACGTTATAACGTAAATAGGTTATATGGTATGACGTTATACCGTATTACGTTATATGGGATGACGTTATAACGTATTACGTAATATGGGACGACGTTATAACGCATTACGTTATATAGGATGACGTTATAACGTATTACGTTATATGGGATGACGTTATAACGTAATAGGTTATATGGTATAACGTTATAACTTAATAGGTTATATGGTATGACGTTATACCGAATTACGTTATATGGGATGACGTTATAACGTATTACGTTATATGGAATACCGTTATAACGTATTAGGTTATATGGTATGACGCTATAACATATTACGTTATATGGCATGACGTTATAAAGTAATACGTTATATGGTATGACGTTATAACGTAAATAGGCTATATGGTATGACGTTATACCGAATTACGTTATATGGTATGACGTTATAACGTAAATAGGTTATATGGTATGACGTTATCCCGTATTACGTTATATGGGATGACGTTATAACGCATTACGTAATATGGGATGACGTTATAACGTATTACGTTATGTGGGACGACGTTATAACGTATTGCGTTATATGGGATGACTTTATAACGTATTACGTTATGTGGGACGACGTTATAACGTATTGCGTTATATGGAATGACGTTATAACGTATTACGTTATATGGGATGACGTTATAACTTATTACGTTATATGGGATGACGTTATAACGTATTACGTTATATAGGATGACGTTATAACGTAATAGGTTATATGTTATAACGTTATAACGTATTACGTTATATGGTATGACGTTATAACGTAATAGGTTATATGGTATGACGTTACACCGTGTTACGTTATATGGCATGACGTTATAACGTAATACGTTATATGGGATGACGTTATAACGTATTACGTTATATGGTATGACGTTATAACGTAAATAAGTTATATGGTATGACGTTACACCGTATTACGTTATATGGGATGACGTTATAACGCATTACGTAATATGGGACGACGTTATAACGCATTACGTTATATGGGATGACGTTATAACGTATTCCGTCATATGGAATACCGTTATAACGTATTAGGATATATGGTATGACGCTATAACGTATTACGTTATATGGCATGACGTTATAACGTAATACGTTATATGGTATGACGTTATAACGTAAATAGGTTATATGGTATGACGTTATACCGAATTACGTTATATGGTATGACGTTATAACGTAAATAGGTTATATGGTATGACGTTATACCGTATTACGTTATATGGGATGACGTTATAACGTATTACGTAATATGGGACGACGTTATAACGCATTACGTTATATGGGATGACGTTATAACGTAATAGGTCATATGGTATGACGTTATATCGTAATACGTTATATAGGATGACGTTATAACGAATTACGTCATATGGGATGACGTTATAACGCAATTGGTTATATGGCATGACGTTATAACTTAATAGGTTATATGGTATGACGTTATATCGTAATACGTTATATAGGATGACGTTATAACGAATTACGTCATATGGGATGACGTTATAACGCAATTGGTTATATGGCATGACGTTATAACTTAATAGGTTATATGGTATGACGTTATACCGAATTACGTTATATGGTATGACGCTATAACGTATTACGTTATATGGCATGACGTTATGACGTAATACGTTATATGGTATGACGTTATAACGTAATAGGTCATATGGTATGACGTTATATCGTAATACGTTATATAGGAAGACGTTATAACGAATTACGTCATATGGGATGACGTTATAACGCAATTGGTTATATGGCATGACGTTATAACTTAATAGGTTATATGGTATGACGTTATACCGAATTACCGTATATGGTATGACGCTATAACGTATTACGTTATATGGCATGACGTTATGACGTAATACGTTATATGGTATGACGTTATAACGTAAATGGGTTATATGGTATGACGTTATACCGTATTACGTTATGTGGGACGACGTTATAACGTATTGCGTTATATGGTATGACGTTATAACGTATTACGTTATATGGGATGACGTTATAACGTATTACGTTATATGGTATGACGTTATAACGTAAATAGGTTATATGGTATGACGTTACACCGTATTACGTTATATGGGATGACGTTATAACGCATTACGTAATAAGGGACGACGTTATAACGCATTACGTTATATGGGATGACGTTATAACGTATTCCGTCATATGGAATACCGTTATAACGTATTAGGTTATATGGTATGACGCTATAACGTATTACGTTATATGGCATGACGTTATAACGTAATACGTTATATGGGATGACGTTATAACGTATTACGTTATATGGTATGACGTTATAACGTAAATAAGTTATATGGTATGACGTTACACCGTATTACGTTATATGGGATGACGTTATAACGCATTACGTAATATGGGACGACGTTATAACGCATTACGTTATATGGGATGACGTTATAACGTATTCCGTCATATGGAATACCGTTATAACGTATTAGGATATATGGTATGACGCTATAACGTATTACGTTATATGGCATGACGTTATAACGTAATACGTTATATGGTATGACGTTATAACGTAAATAGGTTATATGGTATGACGTTATACCGAATTACGTTATATGGTATGACGTTATAACGTAAATAGGTTATATGGTATGACGTTATACCGTATTACGTTATATGGGATGACGTTATAACGTATTACGTAATATGGGACGACGTTATAACGCATTACGTTATATGGGATGACGTTATAACGTATTCCGTCATATGGAATACCGTTATAACGTATTAGGTTATATGGTATGACGCTATAACGTATTACGTTATATGGCATGACGTTATAACGTATTACGTTATATGGGGTGACGTTATAACGTAATTGGTTATATGGTATGACGTTATGACTTAATAGGTTATATGGTATTACGTTATACCGAATTACGTTATATGGTATGACGTTATAACGTATTACGTTATATGGGATGACGTTATAACGTATTTCGTTATATGGGATGACGTTATAACGTATTACGTTATTTGGGACGACGCTATAACGTATTGCGATATATGGTATGACGTTATAAAGTAAATGGGTTATATGGGATGACGTTATAACGTATTACGTTATGTGGGACGACGTTATAACGTATTGCGTTATATGGGATGACGTTATAACGTATTACGTTATATGGGATGTCGTTATAACGTATTACGTTATATGGTATGACGTTATAACGTAAATAGGTTATATGGTATGACGTTACACCGTATTACGTTATACGGGATGACGTTATAACGCATTACGTAATATGGGACGACGTTATAACGCATTACGTTATATGGGATGACGTTATAACGTATTCCGTCATATGGAATACCGTTATAACGTATTAGGTTATATGGTATGACGCTATAACGTATTACGTTATATGGGATGACGTTATAACGTAATAGGTCATATGGTATGACGTTATATCGTAATACGTTATATAGGATGACGTTATAACGAATTACGTTATATGGGATGACGTTATAACGCAATTGGTTATATGGCATGACGTTATAACTTAATAGGTTATATGGTATGACGTTATACCGAATTACGTTATATGGTATGACGTTATAACGTATTACGTTATATGGGATGACGTTATAACGTAATAGGTTATATGGTATGACGTTATAACGTATTACGTTATGTGGGACGACGTTATAACGTATTGCGTTATATGGTATGACGTTATAACGTATTACGTTATATGGGATGACGTTATAACGTAATAGGTCATATGGTATGACGTTATATCGTAATACGTTATATAGGATGACGTTATAACGAATTACGTCATATGGGATGACGTTATAACGCAATTGGTTATATGGCATGACGTTATAACTTAATAGGTTATATGGTATGACGTTATACCGAATTACGTTATATGGTATGACGTTATAACGTATTACGTTATATGGGATGACGTTATAACGTAATAGGTTATATGGTATGACGTTATAACGTAATACGTTATATAGGATGACGTTATAACGTATTACGTTATATGGGATGACGTTATAACGTAATAGGTTATATGGTATAACGTTATAACTTAATAGGTTATATGGTATGACGTTATACCGAATTACGTTATATGGGATGACGTTATAACGTATTACGTTATATGGAATACCGTTATAACGTATTAGGTTATATGGTATGACGCTATAACATATTACGTTATATGGCATGACGTTATAAAGTAATACGTTATATGGTATGACGTTATAACGTAAATAGGCTATATGGTATGACGTTATACCGAATTACGTTATATGGTATGACGTTATAACGTAAATAGGTTATATGGTATGACGTTATCCCGTATTACGTTATATGGGATGACGTTATAACGCATTACGTAATATGGGATGACGTTATAACGTATTACGTTATGTGGGACGACGTTATAACGTATTGCGTTATATGGGATGACTTTATAACGTATTACGTTATGTGGGACGACGTTATAACGTATTGCGTTATATGGGATGACGTTATAACGTATTACGTTATATGGGATGACGTTATAACTTATTACGTTATATGGGATGACGTTATAACGTATTACGTTATATGGGATGACGTTATAACGTAATAGGTTATATGTTATAACGTTATAACGTATTACGTTATATGGTATGACGTTATAACGTAATAGGTTATATGGTATGACGTTACACCGTGTTACGTTATATGGGATGACGTTATAACGCATTACGTAATATGGGACGACGTTATAACGCATTACGTTATATGGGATGACGTTATAACGTATTACGTTATATGGAATACCGTTATAACGCATTAGGTTATATGGTATGACGCTATAACGTATTACGTTATATGGCATGACGTTATGATGTAATACGTTATATCGGATGACGTTATAACGTAAATAGGCTATATGGTATGACGTTATAACGTATTACGTTATGTGGGACGACGTTATAACTTATTACGTTATATGGGATGACGTTATAACGTATTACGTTATATGGGATGACGTTATAACGTAATAGGTTATATGTTATAACGTTATAACGTATTACGTTATATGGTATGACGTTATAACGTAATAGGTTATATGTTATAACGTTATAACGTATTACGTTATATGGTATGACGTTATAACGTAATAGGTTATATGGTATGACGTTATACCGAATTACGTTATATGGGATGACGTTATAACGTATTACGTTATATGGAATACCGTTATAACGTATTAGGTTATATGGTATGACGCTATAACATATTACGTTATATGGCATGACGTTATAAAGTAATACGTTATATGGTATGACGTTATAACGTAAATAGGCTATATGGTATGACGTTATAACGTATTACGTTATATGGGATGACGTTATAACGCATTACGTAATATGGGATGACGTTATAACGCATTACGTAATATGGGATTACGCTATAACGTATTACGTTATGTGGGACGACGTTATAACGTATTGCGTTATATGGGATGACGTTATAACGTATTACGTTATATGGGATGACGTTATAACTTATTACGTTATATGGGATGACGTTATAACGTATTACGTTATATGGGATGACGTTATAACGTAATAGGTTATATGTTATAACGTTATAACGTATTACGTTATATGGTATGACGTTATAACGTAATAGGTTATATGGTATGACGTTATAACGTAATACGTTATATGGTATGACGTTATAACGTATTTCGTAATATGGGACGACGTTATAACGCATTACGTTATATGGGATGACGTTATAACGTATTACGTTATATGGAATACCGTTATAACGCATTAGGTTATATGGTATGACGCTATAACGTATTACGTTATATGGCATGACGTTATGATGTAATACGTTATATGGTATGACGTTATAACGTAAATGGGTTATATGGTATGACGTTATACCGTATTACGTTATGTGGGACGACGTTATAACGTATTGCGTTATATGGTATGACGTTATAACGTATTACGTTATATGGGATGACGTTATAACGTATTACGTTATATGGTATGACGTTATAACGTAAATAGGTTATATGGTATGACGTTACACCGTATTACGTTATATGGGATGACGTTATAACGCATTACGTAATATGGGACGACGTTATAACGCATTACGTTATATGGGATGACGTTATAACGTATTCCGTCATATGGAATACCGTTATAACGTATTAGGTTATATGGTATGACGCTATAACGTATTACGTTATATGGCATGACGTTATAACGTAATACGTTATATGGGATGACGTTATAACGTATTACGTTATATGGTATGACGTTATAACGTAAATAGGTTATATGGTATGACGTTACACCGTGTTACGTTATATGGGATGACGTTATAACGCATTACGTAATATGGGACGACGTTATAACGCATTACGTTATATGGGATGACGTTATAACGTATTCCGTCATATGGAATACCGTTATAACGTATTAGGTTATATGGTATGACGCTATAACGTATTACGTTATATGGCATGACGTTATAACGTAATACGTTATATGGTATGACGTTATAACGTAAATAGGTTATATGGTATGACGTTATACCGAATTACGTTATATGGTATGACGTTATAACGTAAATAGGTTATATGGTATGACGTTATACCGTATTACGTTATATGGGATGACGTTATAACGTATTACGTAATATGGGACGACGTTATAACGCATTACGTTATATGGGATGACGTTATAACGTATTCCGTCATATGGAATACCGTTATAACGTATTAGGTTATATGGTATGACGCTATAACGTATTACGTTATATGGCATGACGTTATAACGTATTACGTTATATGGGGTGACGTTATAACGTAATTGGTTATATGGTATGACGTTATGACTTAATAGGTTATATGGTATTACGTTATACCGAATTACGTTATATGGTATGACGTTATAACGTATTACGTTATATGGGATGACGTTATAACGTATTACGTAATATGGGATGACGTTATAACGTATTCCGTCATATGGAATACCGTTATAACGTATTCGGTTATATGGTATGACGCTATAACGTATTACGTTATATGGCACGCTATAACGTATTACGTTATAACGTAATAGGTCATATGGTATGACGTTATATCGTAATACGTTATATAGGATGACGTTATAACGAATTACGTTATATGGGATGACGTTATAACGCAATTGGTTATATGGCATGACGTTATAACTTAATAGGTTATATGGTATGACGTTATACCGAATTACGTTATATGGTATGACCTTATACCGTATTACGTTATGCGGGACGACGTTATAACGTATTGCGTTATATGGTATGACGTCATAACGTATTACGTTATATGGGATGACGTTATAGCGAAATAGGTTATATGGTATGACGTTATAACGTATTACGTTATATGGTATGAAATTATAACGTATTGCGTTATATGGTATGACGTTATAACGTAAATGGGTTATATGGTATGACGTTATACCGTATTACGTTATGTGGGACGACGTTATAACGTATTGCGTTATATGGTATGACGCTATAACGTAATACGTTATATGGTATGACGTTATAACGTAAATGGGTTATATGGGATGACGTTATAACGTATTTCGTTATATGGGATGACGTTATAACGTATTACGTAATATGGGATGACGTTATAACGTTTTACGTTATGTGGTACGACGTTATAACGTATTGCGTTATATGGTATGACGTTATAACGTATTACGTTATATGGGATGACGTTATAACGAAATAGGTTATATGGTTAGAAGTTAAAACGTAATACGTTATATGGTATGACGTTATAACGTATTTCGTAATATGGGACGACGTTATAACGCATTACGTTATATGGGATGACGTTATAACGTATTACGTTATATGGAATACCGTTATAACGCATTAGGTTATATGGTATGACGCTATAACGTATTACGTTATATGGCATGACGTTATGACGTAATACGTTATATGGTATGACGTTATAACGTAAATGGGTTATATGGTATGACGTTATACCGTATTACGTTATGTGGGACGACGTTATAACGTATTGCGTTATATGGTATGACGTTATAACGTATTACGTTATATGGGATGACGTTATAACGTAATAGGTCATATGGTATGACGTTATATCGTAATACGTTATATAGGATGACGTTATAACGTATTACGTTATATGGGGTGACGTTATAACGTAATTGGTTATATGGTATGACGTTATAACTTAATAGGTTATATGGTATTACGTTATACCGAATTACGTTATATGGTATGACGTTATAACGTATTACGTTATATGGGATGACGTTATAACGTATTTCGTTATATGGGATGACGTTATAACGTATTACGTAATATGGGATGACGTTATAACGTATTACGTTATTTGGGACGACGCTATAACGTATTGCGTTATATGGTATGACGTTATAACGTATTACGTTATATGGGATGACGTTGTAACGTAATAGGTTATATGGTATGACGTTATACCGTATTACGTTACATGGGATGACGTTATAACGCATTACGTAATATGGGATTACGCTATAACGTATTACGTTATGTGGGACGACGTTATAACGTATTGCGTTATATGGGATGACGTTATAACGTATTACGTTATATGGGATGACGTTATAACTTATTACGTTATATGGGATGACGTTATAACGTATTACGTTATATGGGATGACGTTATAACGTAATAGGTTATATGTTATAACGTTATAACGTATTACGTTATATGGTATGACGTTATAACGTAATAGGTTATATGGTATGACGTTATAACGTAATACGTTATATGGTATGAAGTTATAACGTATTTCGTAATATGGGACGACGTTATAACGCATTACGTTATATGGGATGACGTTATAACGTATTACGTTATATGGAATACCGTTATAACGCATTAGGTTATATGGTATGACGCTATAACGTATTACGTTATATGGCATGACGTTATGATGTAATACGTTATATGGTATGACGTTATAACGTAAATGGGTTATATGGTATGACGTTATACCGTATTACGTTATGTGGGACGACGTTATAACGTATTGCGTTATATGGTATGACGTTATAACGTATTACGTTATATGGGATGACGTTATAACGTATTACGTTATATGTTATGACGTTATAACGTAAATAGGTTATATGGTATGACGTTACACCGTATTACGTTATATGGGATGACGTTATAACGCATTACGTAATATGGGACGACGTTATAACGCATTACGTTATATGGGATGACGTTATAACGTATTCCGTCATATGGAATACCGTTATAACGTATTAGGTTATATGGTATGACGCTATAACGTATTACGTTATATGGCATGACGTTATAACGTAATACGTTATATGGGATGACGTTATAACGTATTACGTTATATGGTATGACGTTATAACGTAAATAGGTTATATGGTATGACGTTACACCGTGTTACGTTATATGGGATGACGTTATAACGCATTACGTAATATGGGACGACGTTATAACGCATTACGTTATATGGGATGACGTTATAACGTATTCCGTCATATGGAATACCGTTATAACGTATTAGGTTATATGGTATGACGCTATAACGTATTACGTTATATGGCATGACGTTATAACGTAATACGTTATATGGTATGACGTTATAACGTAAATAGGTTATATGGTATGACGTTATACCGAATTACGTTATATGGTATGACGTTATAACGTAAATAGGTTATATGTTATGACGTTATACCGTATTACGTTATATGGGATGACGTTATAACGTATTACGTAATATGGGACGACGTTATAACGCATTACGTTATATGGGATGACGTTATAACGTATTCCGTCATATGGAATACCGTTATAACGTATTAGGTTATATGGTATGACGCTATAACGTATTACGTTATATGGCATGACGTTATAACGTATTACGTTATATGGGGTGACGTTATAACGTAATTGGTTATATGGTATGACGTTATGACTTAATAGGTTATATGGTATTACGTTATACCGAATTACGTTATATGGTATGACGTTATAACGTATTACGTTATATGGGATGACGTTATAACGTATTACGTAATATGGGATGACGTTATAACGTATTCCGTCATATGGAATACCGTTATAACGTATTCGGTTATATGGTATGACGCTATAACGTATTACGTTATATGGGACGCTATAACGTATTACGTTATAACGTAATAGGTCATATGGTATGACGTTATATCGTAATACGTTATATAGGATGACGTTATAACGAATTACGTTATATGGGATGACGTTATAACGCAATTGGTTATATGGCATGACGTTATAACTTAATAGGTTATATGGTATGACGTTATACCGAATTACGTTATATGGTATGACGTTATAACGTATTACGTTATATGGGATGACGTTATAACGTAGTAGGTTATATGGTATGACGTTATAACGTAATACGTTATATAGGATGACGTTATAACGTATTACGTTATATGGGATGACGTTATAACGTAAATAGGTTATATGGTATGACGTTATATCGTAATACGTTATATAGGATGACGTTATAACGAATTACGTTATATGGGATGACGTTATAACGCAATTGGTTATATGGCATGACGTTATAACTTAATAGGTTATATGGTATGACGTTATACCGAATTACGTTATATGGTATGACGTTATAACGTATTACGTTATATGGGATGACGTTATAACGTAATATGTTATATGGTATGACGTCATAACGTAATACGTTATATAGGATGACGTTATAACGTATTACGTTATATGGGATGACGTTATAACGTAAATAGGTTATATGGTATGACGTTACACCGTATTACGTTATATGGGATGACGTTATAACGCATTACGTAATATGGGACGACGTTATAACGCATTACGTTATATGGGATGACGTTATAACGTATTCCGTCATATGGAATACCGTTATAACGTATTAGGATATATGGTATGGCGCTATAACGTATTACGTTATATGGCATGACGTTATAACGTAATACGTTATATGGTATGACGTTATAACGTAAATAGGTTATATGGTATGACGTTATACCGAATTACGTTATATGGTATGACGTTATAACGTAAATAGGTTATATGGTATGACGTTATACCGTATTACGTTATATGGGATGACGTTATAACGTATTACGTAATATGGGACGACGTTATAACGCATTACGTTATATGGGATGACGTTATAACGTATTCCGTCATATGGAATACCGTTATAACGTATTAGGTTATATGGTATGACGCTATAACGTATTACGTTATATGGCATGACGTTATAACGTATTACGTTATATGGGGTGACGTTATAACGTAATTGGTTATATGGTATGACGTTATGACTTAATAGGTTATATGGTATTACGTTATACCGAATTACGTTATATGGTATGACGTTATAACGTATTACGTTATATGGGATGACGTTATAACGTATTTCGTTATATGGGATGACGTTATAACGTATTACGTAATATGGGATGACGTTATAACGTATTACGTTATTTGGGACGACGCTATAACGTATTGCGTTATATGGTATGACGTTATAAAGTAAATGGGTTATATGGGATGACGTTATAACGTATTACGTTATGTGGGACGACGTTATAACGTATTGCGTTATATGGGATGACGTTATAACGTATTACGTTATATGGGATGACGTTATAACGTATTACGTTATATGGTATGACGTTATAACGTAAATAGGTTATATGGTATGACGTTACACCGTATTACGTTATACGGGATGACGTTATAACGCATTACGTAATATGGGACGACGTTATAACGCATTACGTTATATGGGATGACGTTATAACGTATTCCGTCATATGGAATACCGTTATAACGTATTAGGTTATATGGTATGACGCTATAACGTATTACGTTATATGGGATGACGTTATAACGTAATAGGTCATATGGTATGACGTTATATCGTAATACGTTATATAGGATGACGTTATAACGAATTACGTTATATGGGATGACGTTATAACGCAATTGGTTATATGGCATGACGTTATAACTTAATAGGTTATATGGTATGACGTTATACCGAATTACGTTATATGGTATGACGTTATAACGTATTACGTTATATGGGATGACGTTATAACGTAATAGGTTATATGGTATGACGTTATAACGTATTACGTTATGTGGGACGACGTTATAACGTATTGCGTTATATGGTATGACGTTATAACGTATTACGTTATATGGGATGACGTTATAACGTAATAGGTCATATGGTATGACGTTATATCGTAATACGTTATATAGGATGACGTTATAACGAATTACGTCATATGGGATGACGTTATAACGCAATTGGTTATATGGCATGACGTTATAACTTAATAGGTTATATGGTATGACGTTATACCGAATTACGTTATATGGTATGACGTTATAACGTATTACGTTATATGGGATGACGTTATAACGTAATAGGTTATATGGTATGACGTTATAACGTAATACGTTATATAGGATGACGTTATAACGTATTACGTTATATGGGATGACGTTATAACGTAATAGGTTATATGGTATAACGTTATAACTTAATAGGTTATATGGTATGACGTTATACCGAATTACGTTATATGGGATGACGTTATAACGTATTACGTTATATGGAATACCGTTATAACGTATTAGGTTATATGGTATGACGCTATAACATATTACGTTATATGGCATGACGTTATAAAGTAATACGTTATATGGTATGACGTTATAACGTAAATAGGCTATATGGTATGACGTTATACCGAATTACGTTATATGGTATGACGTTATAACGTAAATAGGTTATATGGTATGACGTTATCCCGTATTACGTTATATGGGATGACGTTATAACGCATTACGTAATATGGGATGACGTTATAACGTATTACGTTATGTGGGACGACGTTATAACGTATTGCGTTATATGGGATGACTTTATAACGTATTACGTTATATGGGATGACGTTATAACGTATTACGTTATATGGGATGACGTTGTAACGTAATAGGTTATATGGTATGACGTTATACCGTATTACGTTATATGGGATGACGTTATAACGCATTACGTAATATGGGATTATGCTATAACGTATTACGTTATGTGGGACGACGTTATAACGTATTGCGTTATATGGGATGACGTTATAACGTATTACGTTCTATGGGATGACGTTATAACTTATTATGTTATATGGGATGACGTTATAACGTATTACGTTATATGGGATGACGTTATAACGTAATAGGTTATATGTTATAACGTTATAACGTATTACGTTATATGGTATGACGTTATAACGTAATAGGTTATATGGTATGACGTTATAACGTAATACGTTATATGGTATGACGTTATAACGTATTTCGTAATATGGGACGACGTTATAACGCATTACGTTATATGGGATGACGTTATAACGTATTA
The DNA here is from genome assembly GCF_051014615.1 of Bombus vancouverensis nearcticus. Classification (NCBI taxonomy): domain Eukaryota; kingdom Metazoa; phylum Arthropoda; class Insecta; order Hymenoptera; family Apidae; genus Bombus; species Bombus vancouverensis. The sequence continues at coordinate 281,619 of NW_027468911.1, forward strand.
CGTTATATGGAATACCGTTATAACGCATTAGGTTATATGGTATGACGCTATAACGTATTACGTTATATGGCATGACGTTATGACGTAATACGTTATATGGTATGACGTTATAACGTAAATGGGTTATATGGTATGACGTTATACCGTATTACGTTATGTGGGACGACGTTATAACGTATTGCGTTATATGGTATGACGTTATAACGTATTACGTAATATGGGATGACGTTATAACGTAATAGGTCATATCGTATGACGTTATATCGTAATACGTTATATAGGATGACGTTATAACGTATTACGTTATATGGGGTGACGTTATATCGTAATTGGTTATATGGTATGACGTTATAACTTAATAGGTTATATGGTATTACGTTATACCGAATTACGTTATATGGTATGACGTTATAACGTATTACGTTATATGGGATGACGTTATAACGTATTTCGTTATATGGGATGACGTTATAACATATTACGTAATATGGGATGACGTTATAACGTATTACGTTATTTGGGACGACGGTATAACGTATTGCGTTATATGGTATGACGTTATAACGTAAATGGGTTATATGGGATGACGTTATAACGTATTACGTTATGTGGGACGACGTTATAACGTATTGCGTTATATGGGATGACGTTATAACGTATTACGTTATATGGGATGACGTTATAACGTATTACGTTATATGGTATGACGTTATAACGTAAATAGGTTATATGGTATGACGTTACACCGAATTACGTTATATGGGATGACGTTATAACGTATTACGTAATATGGGACGACGTTATAACGCATTACGTTATATGGGATGACGTTATAACGTATTCCGTCATATGGAATACCGTTATAACGTATTAGGTTATATGGTATGACGCTATAACGTATTACGTTATATGGCATGACGTTATAACGTAATACGTTATATGGTATGACGTTATAACGTAAATAGGTTATATGGTATGACGTTATAACGTAAATGGGTTATATGGGATGACGTTATAACGTATTACGTTATGTGGGACGACGTTATAACGTATTGCGTTATATGGTATGACGTTATAACGTATTACGTTATATGGGATGACGTTATGACGTAATAGGTCATATGGTATGACGTTATATCGTAATACGTTATATAGGATGACGTTATAACGTATTACGTTATATGGAGTGACGTTATAACGTAATTGGTTATATGGTATGACGTTATAACTTAATAGGTTATATGGTATTACGTTATACCGAATTACGTTATATGGTATGACGTTATAACGTATTACGTTATATGGGATGACGTTATAACGTATTTCGTTATATGGGATGACGTTATAACGTATTACGTTATTTGGGACGACGTTATAACGTATTGCGTTATATGGTATGACGTTATAACGTATTACGTTATATGGGATGACGTTATAACGAAATAGGTTATATGGTATGAAGTTAAAACGTAAATAGGTTATATGGTATGACGTTATACCGTATTACGTTATGTGGGACGACGTTATAACGTATTGCGTTATATGGTATGACGTTATAACCTACTACGTTATATGGGATGACGTTATAGCGAAATAGGTTATATGGTATGACGTTATAACGTATTACGTTATATGGTATGAAATTATAACGTATTGCGTTATATGGTATGACGTTATAACGTAAATGGGTTATATTTTATGACGTTATACCGTATTACGTTATGTGGGACGACGTTATAACGTATTGCGTTATATGGTATGACGTTATAACGTAATACGTTATATGGTATGACGTTATAACGTAAATAGGTTATATGGTATGACGTTATACCGTATTACGTTATATGGGATGTCGTTATAACGCATTACGTAATATGGGATGACGTTATAACGTATTACGTTATGTGGGACGACGTTATAACTTATTGCGTTATATGGGATGACGTTATAACGTATTACGTTATATGGGATGACGTTATAACGTATTACGTTGTATGGGATGACGTTATAACGTAATAGGTTATATGGTATAACGTTATAACGTATTACGTTATGTGCTATGACGATATAACGTATTACGTTATATGGTATGACGTTATAACGTATTTCGTTATATGGGATGACGTTATAACGTATTACGTAATATGGGATGACGTTATAACGTATTACGTTATGTGGGACGACGTTATAACGTATTGCCTTATATGGTATGACGTTATAACGTATTACGTTATATGGGATGACGTTATAACGAAATTGGTTATATGGTATGAAGTTAAAACGTAAATAGGTTATATGGTATGACGTTATACCGTATTACGTTATGTGGGACGACGTTATAACGTATTGCGTTATATGGTATGACGTTATAACGTATTACGTTATATGGGAAGACGTTATAACGTATTCCGTCATATGGAATACCGTTATAACGTATTAAGTTATATGGTATGACGCTATAACGTATTACGTTATATGACATGACGTTATAACGTAATACGTTATATGGTATGACGTTGTAACGTAAATGGGTTATATGGTATGACGTTATACCGAGTTACGTTATATGGTATGACGTTATAACGTAAATGTGTTATATGGTATGACGTTATAACGAATTACGTTATATGGGATGACGTTATAACGCAATTGGGTATATGGCATGACGTTATAACTTAATAGGTTATATGGTATGACGTTATACCGAATTACGTTATATGGTATGACGTTATAACGTATTACGTTATATGGGATGACGTTATAACGTAATAGGTTATATGGTATGACGTTATAACGTAATACGTTATATAGGATGACGTTATAACGTAATAGGTTATATGGTATAACGTTATAACTTAATAGGTTATATGGTATGACGTTATACCGAATTACGTTATATGGGATGACGTTATTACGTATTACGTTATGTGGGACGACGTTATAACGTATTGCGTTATATGGGATGACTTTATAACGTATTACGTTATATGGGATGACGTTATAACGTATTACGTTATATGGGATGACGTTGTAACGTAATAGGTTATATGGTATGACGTTATACCGTATTACGTTATATGGGATGACGTTATAACGCATTACGTAATATGGGATTACGCTATAACGTATTACGTTATGTGGGACGACGTTATAACGTATTGCGTTATATGGGATGACGTTATAACGTATTACGTTATATGGGATGACGTTATAACGTATTACGTTATATGGGATGACGTTATAACGTATTTCGTTATATGGGATGACGTTATAACGTATTACGTAATATGGGATGACGTTATAACGTATTACGTTATTTGGGACGACGCTATAACGTATTGCGTTATATGGTATGACGTTATAACGTAAATGGGTTATATGGGATGACGTTATAACGTATTACGTTATGTGGGACAACGTTATAACGTATTGCGTTATATGGGATGACGTTATAACGTATTACGTTATATGGGATGACGTTATAACGTATTACGTTATATGGTATGACGTTATAACGTAAATAGGTTATATGGTATGACGTTACACCGTATTACGTTATATTTGATGACGTTATAACGCATTACGTAATATGGGACGACGTTATAACGCATTACGTTATATGGGATGACGTTATAACGTATTCCGTCATATGGAATACCGTTATAACGTATTAGGTTATATGGTATGACGCTATAACGTATTACGTTATATGGCATGACGTTATAACGTAATACGTTATATGGTATGACGTTATAACGTAAATGGGTTATATGGGATGACGTTATAACGTATTTCGTTATATGGGATGACGTTATAGCGTATTACGTAATATGGGATGACGTTATAACGTTTTACGTTATGTGGGACGACGTTATAACGTATTGCGTTATATGGTATGACGTTATAACGTAAATAGGTTATATGGTATGACGTTATACCGAATTACGTTATATGGTATGACGTTATAACGTAATACGTTATATGGTATGACGTTATAACGTAAATGGGTTATATGGGATGACGTTATAACGTATTTCGTTATATGGGATGACGTTATAACGTATTACGTAATATGGGATGACGTTATAACGTTTTACGTTATGTGGGACGACGTTATAACGTATTGCGTTATATGGTATGACGTTATAACGTATTACGTTATATGGGATGACGTTATAACGAAATAGGTTATATGGTATGAAGTTAAAACGTAAATAGGTTATATGGTATGACCTTATACCGTATTACGTTATGTGGGACGACGTTATAACGTATTGCGTTATATGGTATGACGTCATAACGTATTACGTTATATGGGATGACGTTATAGCGAAATAGGTTATATGGTATGACGTTATAACGTATTACGTTATATGGTATGAAATTATAACGTATTGCGTTATATGGTATGACGTTATAACGTAAATGGGTTATATGGTATGACGTTATACCGTATTACGTTATGTGGGACGACGTTATAACGTATTGCGTTATATGGTATGACGCTATAACGTAATACGTTATATGGTATGACGTTATAACGTAAATGGGTTATATGGGATGACGTTATAACGTATTTCGTTATATGGGATGACGTTATAACGTATTACGTAATATGGGATGACGTTATAACGTTTTACGTTATGTGGGACGACGCTATAACGTATTGCGTTATATGGTATGACGTTATAACGTATTACGTTATATGGGATGACGTTATAACGAAATAGGTTATATGGTATGAAGTTAAAACGTAATACGTTATATGGTATGACGTTATAACGTATTTCGTAATATGGGACGACGTTATAACGCATTACGTTATATGGGATGACGTTATAACGTATTACGTTATATGGAATACCGTTATAACGCATTAGGTTATATGGTATGACGCTATAACGTATTACGTTATATGGCATGACGTTATGACGTAATACGTTATATGGTATGACGTTATAACGTAAATGGGTTATATGGTATGACGTTATACCGTATTACGTTATGTGGGACGACGTTATAACGTATTGCGTTATATGGTATGACGTTATAACGTATTACGTTATATGGGATGACGTTATAACGTAATAGGTCATATGGTATGACGTTATATCGTAATACGTTATATAGTATGACGTTATAACGTATTACGTTATATGGGGTGACGTTATAACGTAATTGGTTATATGGTATGACGTTATAACTTAATAGGTTATATGGTATTACGTTATACCGAATTACGTTATGTGGTATGACGTTATAACGTATTACGTTATATGGGATGACGTTATAACGTATTTCGTTATATGGGATAACGTTATAACGTATTACGTAATATGGGATGACGTTATAACGTATTACGTTATTTGGGACGACGCTATAACGTATTGCGTTATATGGTATGACGTTTTAACGTATTACGTTATATGGGATGACGTTGTAACGTAATAGGTTATATGGTATGACGTTATACCGTATTACGTTATATGGGATGACGTTATAACGCATTACGTAATATGGGATTACGCTATAACGTATTACGTTATGTGGGACGACGTTATAACGTATTGCGTTATATGGGATGACGTTATAACGTATTACGTTATATGGGATGACGTTATAACTTATTACGTTATATGGGATGACGTTATAACGTATTACGTTATATGGGATGACGTTATAACGTAATAGGTTATATGTTATAACGTTATAACGTATTACGTTATATGGTATGACGTTATAACGTAATAGGTTATATGGTATGACGTTATAACGTAATACGTTATATGGTATGACGTTATAACGTATTTCGTAATATGGGACGACGTTATAACGCATTACGTTATATGGGATGACGTTATAACGTATTACGTTATATGGAATACCGTTATAACGCATTAGGTTATATGGTATGACGCTATAACGTATTACGTTATATGGCATGACGTTATGACGTAATACGTTATATGGTATGACGTTATAACGTAAATGGGTTATATGGTATGACGTTATACCGTATTACGTTATGTGGGACGACGTTATAACGTATTGCGTTATATGGTATGACGTTATAACGTATTACGTTATATGGGATGACGTTATAACGTATTACGTTATATGGTATGACGTTATAACGTAAATAGGTTATATGGTATGACGTTACACCGTATTACGTTATATGGGATGACGTTATAACGCATTACGTAATATGGGACGACGTTATAACGCATTGCGTTATATGGGATGACGTTATAACGTATTCCGTCATATGGAATACCGTTATAACGTATTAGGTTATATGGTATGACGCTATAACGTATTACGTTATATGCCATGACGTTATAACGTAATACGTTATATGGGATGACGTTATAACGTATTGCGTTATATGGTATGACGTTATAACGTAAATAGGTTATATGGTATGACGTTACACCGTATTACGTTATATGGGATGACGTTATAACGCATTACGTAATATGGGACGACGTTATAACGCATTACGTTATATGGGATGACGTTATAACGTATTCCGTCATATGGAATACCGTTATAACGTATTAGGTTATATGGTATGACGCTATAACGTATTACGTTATATGGCATGACGTTATAACGTAATACGTTATATGGTATGACGTTATAACGTAAATAGGTTATATGGTATGACGTTATACCGAATTACGTTATATGGTATGACGTTATAACGTATTAGGTTATATGGTATGACGCTATAACGTATTACGTTATATGGCATGACGTTATAACGTATTACGTTATATGGGGTGACGTTATAACGTAATTGGTTATATGGTATGACGTTATAACTTAATAGGTTATATGGTATTACGTTATACCGAATTACGTTATATGGTATGACGTTATAACGTATTACGTTATATGGGATGACGTTATAACGTATTTCGTTATATGGGATGACGTTATAACGTATTACGTAATATGGGATGACGTTATAACGTATTACGTTATTTGGGACGACGCTATAACGTATTGCGTTATATGGTATGACGTTATAACGTAAATGGGTTATTTGGGATGACGTTATAACGTATTACGTTATGTGGGACGACGTTATAACGTATTGCGTTATATGGGATGACGTTATAACGTATTACGTTATATGGGATGACGTTATAACGTATTACGTTATATGGTATGACGTTATAACGTAAATAGGTTATATGGTATGACGTTACACCGTATTACGTTATATGGGATGACGTTATAACGCATTACGTAATATGGGACGACGTTATAACGCATTACGTTATATGGGATGACGTTATAACGTATTCCGTCATATGGAATACCGTTATAACGTATTAGGTTATATGGTATGACGCTATAACGTATTACGTTATATGGCATGACGTTATAACGTAATACGTTATATGGTATGACGTTATAACATAAATAGGTTATATGGTATGACGTTATACCGAATTACGTTATATGGTATGACGTTATAACGTAAATAGTTTATATGGTATGACGTTATACCGTATTACGTTATATGGGATGACGTTATAACGTATTACGTAATATGGGACGACGTTATAACGCATTACGTTATATGGGATGACGTTATAACGTATTCCGTCATATGGAATACCGTTATAACGTATTAGGTTATATGGTATGACGCTATAACGTATTACGTTATATGGCATGACGTTATAACGTAATACGTTATATGGTATGACGTTATAACGTAAATGGGTTATATGGGATGACGTTATAACGTATTTCGTTATATGGGATGACGTTATAACGTATTACGTAATATGGGATGACGTTATAACGTTTTACGTTATGTGGGACGACGTTATAACGTATTGCGTTATATGGTATGACGTTATAACGTATTACGTTATATGGGATGACGTTATAACGAAATAGGTTATATGGTATGAAGTTAAAACGTAAATAGGTTATATGGTATGACCTTATACCGTATTACGTTATGTGGGACGACGTTATAACGTATTGCGTTATATGGTATGACGTCATAACGTATTACGTTATATGGGATGACGTTATAGCGAAATAGGTTATATGGTATGACGTTATAACGTATGACGTTATATGGTATGAAATTATAACGTATTGCGTTATATGGTATGACGTTATAACGTAAATGGGTTATATGGTATGACGTTATACCGTATTACGTTATGTGGGACGACGTTATAACGTATTGCGTTATATGGTATGACGCTATAACGTAATACGTTATATGGTATGACGTTATAACGTAAATGGGTTATATGGGATGACGTTATAACGTATTTCGTTATATGGGATGACGTTATAACGTATTACGTAATATGGGATGACGTTATAACGTTTTACGTTATGTGGGACGACGTTATAACGTATTGCGTTATATGGTATGACGTTATAACGTATTACGTTATATGGGATGACGTTATAACGAAATAGGTTATATGGTATGAAGTTAAAACGTAAATAGGTTATATGGTATGACCTTATACCGTATTACGTTATGTGGGACGACGTTATAACGTATTGCTTTATATGGTATGACGTCATAACGTATTACGTTATATGGGATGATGTTATAGCGAAATAGGTTATATGGTATGACGTTATAACGTATTACGTTATATGGTATGAAATTATAACGTATTGCGTTATATGGTATGACGTTATAACGTAAATGGGTTATATGGTATGACGTTATACCGTATTACGTTATGTGGGACGACGTTATAACGTATTGCGTTATATGGTATGACGCTATAACGTAATACGTTATATGGTATGACGTTATAACGTAAATAGGTTATATGGTATGACGTTATACCGTATTACGTTATATGGGATGTCGTTATAACGCATTACGTAATATGGGATGACGTTATAACGTATTCCGTCATATGGAATACCGTTATAACGTATTAGGTTATATGGTATGACGCTATAACGTATTACGTTATATGGCATGACGTTATAACGTAATTGGTTATATGGTATGACGTTATAACTTAATAGGTTATATGGTATTACGTTATACCGAATTACGTTATATGGTATGAAGTTAAAACGTAAATAGGTTATATGGTATGACGTTATACCGTATTACGTTATGTGGGACGACGTTATAACGTATTGCGTTATATGGTATGACGTTATAACGTATTACGTTATATGGGATGACGTTATAACGTATTCCGTCATATGGAATACCGTTATAACGTATTAAGTTATATTGTATGACGCTACAACGTATTACGTTATATGACATGACGTTATAACGTAATACGTTATATGGTATGACGTTGTAACGTAAATGGGTTATATGGTATGACGTTATACCGTATTACGTTATGTGGGACGACGTTATAACGTATTGCGTTATATGGTATGACGCTATAACGTAATACGTTATATGGTATGACGTTATAACGTAAATGGGTTATATGGGATGACGTTATAACGTATTTCGTTATATGGGATGACGTTATAACGTATTACGTAATATGGGATGACGTTATAACGTTTTACGTTATGTGGGACGACGCTATAGCGTATTGCGTTATATGGTATGACGTTATAACGTATTACGTTATATGGGATGACGTTATAACGAAATAGGTTATATGGTATGAAGTTAAAACGTAATACGTTATATGGTATGACGTTATAACGTATTTCGTAATATGGGACGACGTTATAACGCATTACGTTATATGGGATGACGTTATAACGTATTACGTTATATGGAATACCGTTATAACGCATTAGGTTATATGGTATGACGCTATAACGTATTACGTTATATGGCATGACGTTATGACGTAATACGTTATATGGTATGACGTTATAACGTAAATGGGTTATATGGTATGACGTTATACCGTATTACGTTATGTGGGACGACGTTATAACGTATTGCGTTATATGGTATGACGTTATAACGTATTACGTTATATGGGATGACGTTATAACGTAATAGGTTATATGGTATGACGTTATATCGTAATACGTTATATAGGATGACGTTATAACGTATTACGTTATATGGGGTGACGTTATAACGTAATTGGTTATATGGTATGACGTTATAACGTATTACGTTATTTGGGACGACGCTATAACGTATTGCGTTATATGGTATGACGTTATAACGTATTACGTTATATGGGATGACGTTGTAACGTAATAGGTTATATGGTATGACGTTATACCGTATTACGTTATATGGGATGACGTTATAACGCATTACGTAATATGGGATTACGCTATAACGTATTACGTTATGTGGGACGACGTTATAACGTATTGCGTTATATGGGATGACGTTATAACGTATTACGTTATATGGGATGACGTTATAACTTATTACGTTATATGGGATGACGTTATAACGTATTACGTTATATGGGATGACGTTATAACGTAATAGGTTATATGTTATAACGTTATAACGTATTACGTTATATGGTATGACGTTATAACGTAATAGGTTATATGGTATGACGTTATAACGTAATACGTTATATGGTATGACGTTATAACGTATTTCGTAATATGGGACGACGTTATAACGTATTGCGTTATATGGTATGACGTTATAACGTATTACGTTATATGGGATGACGTTATAACGTATTACGTTATATGGTATGACGTTATAACGTAAATAGGTTATATGGTATGACGTTACACCATATTACGTTATATGGGATGACGTTATAACGCATTACGTAATATGGGACGACGTTATAACGCATTACGTTATATGGGATGACGTTATAACGTATTCCGTCATATGGAATACCGTTATAACGAATTAGGTTATATGGTATGACGCTATAACGTATTACGTTATATGGCATGACGTTATAACGTAATACGTTATATGGGATGACGTTATAACGTATTACGTTATATGGTATGACGTTATAACGTAAATAGGTTATATGGTATGACGTTACACCGTATTACGTTATATGGGATGACGTTATAACGCATTACGTAATATGGGACGACGTTATAACGCATTACGTTATATGGGATGACGTTATAACGTACTCCGTCATATGGAATACCGTTATAACGTGTTAGGTTATATGGTATGACGCTATAACGTATTACGTTATATGGCATGACGTTATAACGTAATACGTTATATGGTATGACGTTATAACGTAAATAGGTTATATGGTATGACGTTATACCGAATTACGTTATATGGTATGACGTTATAACGTAAATAGGTTATATGGTATGACGTTATACCGTATTACGTTATATGGGATGACGTTATAACGTATTACGTAATATGGGACGACGTTATAACGCATTACGTTATATGGGATGACGTTATAACGTATTCCGTCATATGGAATACCGTTATAACGTATTAGGTTATATGGTATGACGCTATAACGTATTACGTTATATGGCATGACGTTATAACGTATTACGTTATATGGGGTGACGTTATAACGTAATTGGTTATATGGTATGACGTTATAACTTAATAGGTTATATGGTATTACGTTATACCGAATTACGTTATATGGTATGACGTTATAACGTATTACGTTATATGGGATGACGTTATAACGTATTTCGTTATATGGGATGACGTTATAACGTATTACGTAATATGGGATGACGTTATAACGTATTACGTTATTTGGGACGACGCTATAACGTATTGCGTTATATGGTATGACGTTATAACGTAAATGGGTTATATGGGATGACGTTATAACGTATTACGTTATGTGGGACGACGTTATAACGTATTGCGTTATATGGGATGACGTTATAACTTATTACGTTATATGGGATGACGTTATAACGTATTACGTTATATGGTATGACGTTATAACGTAAATAGGTTATATGGTATGACGTTACACCGTATTACGTTATATGGGATGACGTTATAACGCATTACGTAATATGGGACGACGTTATAACGCATTACGTTATATGGGATGACGTTATAACGTATTCCGTCATATGGAATACCGTTATAACGTATTAGGTTATATGGTATGACGCTATAACGTATTACGTTATATGGCATGACGTTATAACGTAATACGTTATATGGTATGACGTTATAACGTAAATAGGTTATATGGTATGACGTTATACCGAATTACGTTATATGGTATGACGTTATAACGTAAATAGTTTATATGGTATGACGTTATACCGTATTACGTTATATGGGATGACGTTATAACGTATTACGTAATATGGGACGACGTTATAACGCATTACGTTATATGGGATGACGTTATAACGTATTCCGTCATATGGAATACCGTTATAACGTATTCGGTTATATGGTATGACGCTATAACGTATTACGTTATATGGCATGACGTTATAACGTAATACGTTATATGGTATGACGTTATAACGTAAATGGGTTATATGGGATGACGTTATAACGTATTTCGTTATATGGGATGACGTTATAACGTATTACGTAATATGGGATGACGTTATAGCGTTTTACGTTATGTGGGACGACGTTATAACGTATTGCGTTATATGATATGACGTTATAACGTATTACGTTATATGGGATGACGTTGTAACGTAATAGGTTATATGGTATGACGTTATACCGTATTACGTTATATGGGATGACGTTATAACGCATTACGTAATATGGGATTACGCTATAACGTATTACGTTATGTGGGACGACGTTATAACGTATTGCGTTATATGGGATGACGTTATAACGTATTACGTTATATGGGATGACGTTATAACTTATTACGTTATATGGGATGACGTTATAACGTATTACGTTATATGGGATGACGTTATAACGTAATAGGTTATATGTTATAACGTTATAACGTATTACGTTATATGGTATGACGTTATAACGTAATAGGTTATATGGTATGACGTTATAACGTAATACGTTATATGGTATGACGTTATAACGTATTTCGTAATATGGGACGACGTTATAACGCATTACGTTATATGGGATGACGTTATAACGTATTACGTTATATGGAATACCGTTATAACGCATTAGGTTATATGGTATGACGCTATAACGTATTACGTTATATGGCATGACGTTATGACGTAATACGTTATATGGTATGACGTTATAACGTAAATGGGTTATATGGTATGACGTTATACCGTATTACGTTATGTGGGACGACGTTATAACGTATTGCGTTATATGGTATGACGTTATAACGTATTACGTTATATGGGATGACGTTATAACGTATTACGTTATATGGTATGACGTTATAACGTAAATAGGTTATATGGTATGACGTTACACCGTATTACGTTATATGGGATGACGTTATAACGCATTACGTAATATGGGACGACGTTATAACGCATTACGTTATATGGGATGACGTTATAACGTATTCCGTCATATGGAATACCGTTATAACGTATTAGGTTATATGGTATGACGCTATAACGTATTACGTTATATGGCATGACGTTATAACGTAATACGTTATATGGGATGACGTTATAACGTATTACGTTATATGGTATGACGTTATAACGTAAATAGGTTATATGGTATGACGTTACACCGTATTACGTTATATGGGATGACGTTATAACGCATTACGTAATATGGGACGACGTTATAACGCATTACGTTATATGGGATGACGTTATAACGTATTCCGTCATATGGAATACCGTTATAACGTATTAGGTTATATGGTATGACGCTATAACGTATTACGTTATATGGCATGACGTTATAACGTAATACGTTATATGGTATGACGTTATAACGTAAATAGGTTATATGGTATGACGTTATACCGAATTACGTTATATGGTATGACGTTATAACGTAAATAGGTTATATGGTATGACGTTATACCGTATTACGTTATATGGGATGACGTTATAACGTATTACGTAATATGGGACGACGTTATAACGCATTACGTTATATGGGATGACGTTATAACGTATTCCGTCATATGGAATACCGTTATAACGTATTAGGTTATATGGTATGACGCTATAACGTATTACGTTATATGGCATGACGTTATAACGTATTACGTTATATGGGGTGACGTTATAACGTAATTGGTTATATGGTATGACGTTATAACTTAATAGGTTATATGGTATTACGTTATACCGAATTACGTTATATGGTATGACGTTATAACGTATTACGTTATATGGGATGACGTTATAACGTATTTCGTTATATGGGATGACGTTATAACGTATTACGTAATATGGGATGACGTTATAACGTATTACGTTATTTGGGACGACGCTATAACGTATTGCGTTATATGGTATGACGTTATAACGTATTTCGTTATATGGGATGACGTTATAACGTATTACGTAATATGGGATGACGTTATAACGTATTACGTTATTTGGGACGACGCTATAACGTATTGCGTTATATGGTATGACGTTATAACGTAAATGGGTTATATGGGATGACGTTATAACGTATTACGTTATGTGGGACGACGCTATAACGTATTGCGTTATATGGGATGACGTTATAACGTATTACGTTATATGGGATGACGTTATAACGTATTACGTTATATGGTATGACGTTATAACGTAAATAGGTTATATGGTATGACGTTACACCGTATTACGTTATATGGGATGACGTTATAACGCATTACGTAATATGGGACGACGTTATAACGCATTACGTTATATGGGATGACTTTATAACGTATTCCGTCATATGGAATACCGTTATAACGTATTAGGTTATATGGTATGACGCTATAACGTATTACGTTATATGGCATGACGTTATAACGTAATACGTTATATGGTATGACGTTATAACGTAAATAGGTTATATGGTATGACGTTATACCGAATTACGTTATATGGTATGACGTTATAACGTAAATAGTTTATATGGTATGACGTTATACCGTATTACGTTATATGGGATGACGTTATAACGTATTACGTAATATGGGACGACGTTATAACGCATTACGTTATATGGGATGACGTTATAACGTATTCCGTCATATGGAATACCGTTATAACGTATTAGGTTATATGGTATGACGCTATAACGTATTACGTTATATGGCATGACGTTATAACGTAATACGTTATATGGTATGACGTTATAACGTAAATGGGTTATATGGGATGACGTTATAACGTATTTCGTTATATGGGATGACGTTATAACGTATTACGTAATATGGGATGACGTTATAACGTTTTACGTTATGTGGGACGACGTTATAACGTATTGCGTTATATGGTATGACGTTATAACGTATTACGTTATATGGGACGACGCTATAACGTATTCTGTCATATGGTATGACGTTATAACGTATTACGTTATATGGGATGACGTTGTAACGTAATAGGTTATATGGTATGACGTTATAACGTAAATGGGTTATATGGTATGACGTTATACCGTATTACGTTATGTGGGACGACGTTATAACGTATTCCGTCATATGGAATACCGTTATAACGTATTAAGTTATATTGTATGACGCTACAACGTATTACGTTATATGACATGACGTTATAACGTAATACGTTATATGGTATGACGTTGTAACGTAAATGGGTTATATGGTATGACGTTATACCGTATTACGTTATGTGGGACGACGTTATAACGTATTGCGTTATATGGTATGACGTTATAACGTATTACGTTATATGGGATGACGTTATAACGAAATAGGTTATATGGTATGAAGTTAAAACGTAATACGTTATATGGTATGACGTTATAACGTATTTCGTAATATGGGACGACGTTATAACGCATTACGTTATATGGGATGACGTTATAACGTATTACGTTATATGGAATACCGTTATAACGCATTATGTTATCTGGTATGACGCTATAACGTATTACGTTATATGGCATGACGTTATGACGTAATACGTTATATGGTATGACGTTATAACGTAAATGGGTTATATGGTATGACGTTATAACGCATTACGTAATATGGGACGACGTTATAACGCATTACGTTATATGGGATGACGTTATAACGTATTCCGTCATATGGAATACCGTTATAACGTATTAGGTTATATGGTATGACGCTATAACGTATTACGTTATATGGCATGACGTTATAACGTAATACGTTATATGGGATGACGTTATAACGTATTACGTTATATGGTATGACGTTATAACGTAAATAGGTTATATGGTATGACGTTACACCGTATTACGTTATATGGGATGACGTTATAACGCATTACGTAATATGGGACGACGTTATAACGCATTACGTTATATGGGATGACGTTATAACGTATTCCGTCATATGGAATACCGTTATAACGTATTAGGTTATATGGTATGACGCTATAACGTATTACGTTATATGGCATGACGTTATAATGTAATACGTTATATGGTATGACGTTATAACGTAAATAGGTTATATGGTATGACGTTATACCGAATTACGTTATATGGTATGACGTTATAACGTAAATAGGTTATATGGTATGACGTTATACCGTATTACGTTATATGGGATGACGTTATAACGTATTACGTAATATGGGACGACGTTATAACGCATTACGTTATATGGGATGACGTTATAACGTATTCCGTCATATGGAATACCGTTATAACGTATTAGGTTATATGGTATGACGCTATAACGTATTACGTTATATGGCATGACGTTATAACGTATTACGTTATATGGGGTGACGTTATAACGTAATTGGTTATATGGTATGACGTTATAACTTAATAGGTTATATGGTATTACGTTATACCGAATTACGTTATATGGTATGACGTTATAACGTATTACGTTATATGGGATGACGTTATAACGTATTTCGTTATATGGGATGACGTTATAACGTATTACGTAATATGGCATGACGTTATAACGTATTACGTTATTTGGGACGACGCTATAACGTATTGCGTTATATGGTATGACGTTATAACGTAAATGGGTTATATGGGATGACGTTATAACGTATTACGTTATGTGGGACGACGTTATAACGTATTGCGTTATATGGGATGACGTTATAACGTATTACGTTATATGGGATGACGTTATAACGTATTACGTTATATGGTATGACGTTATAACGTAAATAGGTTATATGGTATGACGTTACACCGTATTACGTTATATGGGATGACGTTATAACGCATTACGTAATATGGGACGACGTTATAACGCATTACGTTATATGGGATGACGTTATAACGTATTCCGTCATATGGAATACCGTTATAACGTATTAGGTTATATGGTATGACGCTATAACGTATTACGTTATATGGCATGACGTTATAACGTAATACGTTATATGGTATGACGTTATAACGTAAATAGGTTATATGGTATGACGTTATACCGAATTACGTTATATGGTATGACGTTATAACGTAAATAGTTTATATGGTATGACGTTATACCGTATTACGTTATATGGGATGACGTTATAACGTATTACGTAATATGGGACGACGTTATAACGCATTACGTTATATGGGATGACGTTATAACGTATTCCGTCATATGGAATACCGTTATAACGTATTCGGTTATATGGTATGACGCTATAACGTATTACGTTATATGGCATGACGTTATAACGTAATACGTTATATGGTATGACGTTATAACGTAAATGGGTTATATGGGATGACGTTATAACGTATTTCGTTATATGGGATGACGTTATAACGTATTACGTAATATGGGATGACGTTATAACGTTTTACGTTATGTGGGAGGACGTTATAACGTATTGCGTTATATGGTATGACGTTATAACGTATTACGTTATATGGGATGACGTTGTAACGTAATAGGTTATATGGTATGACGTTATACCGTATTACGTTATATGGGATGACGTTATAACGCATTACGTAATATGGGATTACGCTATAACGTATTACGTTATGTGGGACGACGTTATAACGTATTGCGTTATATGGGATGACGTTATAACGTATTACGTTATATGGGATGACGTTATAACTTATTACGTTATATGGGATGACGTTATAACGTATTACGTTATATGGGATGACGTTATAACGTAATAGGTTATATGTTATAACGTTATAACGTATTACGTTATATGGTATGACGTTATAACGTAATAGGTTATATGGTATGACGTTATAACGTAATACGTTATATGGTATGACGTTATAACGTATTTCGTAATATGGGACGACGTTATAACGCATTACGTTATATGGGATGACGTTATAACGTATTACGTTATATGGAATACCGTTATAACGCATTAGGTTATATGGTATGACGCTATAACGTATTACGTTATATGGCATGACGTTATGACGTAATACGTTATATGGTATGACGTTATAACGTAAATGGGTTATATGGTATGACGTTATACCGTATTACGTTATGTGGGACGACGTTATAACGTATTGCGTTATATGGTATGACGTTATAACGTATTACGTTATATGGGATGACGTTATAACGTATTACGTTATATGGTATGACGTTATAACGTATTACGTTATATGGTATGACGTTATAACGTAAATAGGTTATATGGTATGACGTTACACCGTATTACGTTATATGGGATGACGTTATAACGCATTACGTAATATGGGACGACGTTATAACGCATTACGTTATATGGGATGACGTTATAACGTATTCCGTCATATGGAATACCGTTATAACGTATTAGGTTATATGGTATGACGCTATAACGTATTACGTTATATGGCATGACGTTATAACGTAATACGTTATATGGTATGACGTTATAACGTAAATAGGTTATATGGTATGACGTTATACCGAATTACGTTATATGGTATGACGTTATAACGTAAATAGTTTATATGGTATGACGTTATACCGTATTACGTTATATGGGATGACGTTATAACGTATTACGTAATATGGGACGACGTTATAACACATTACGTTATATGGGATGACGTTATAACGTATTCCGTCATATGGAATACCGTTATAACGTATTAGGTTATATGGTATGACGCTATAACGTATTACGTTATATGGCATGACGTTATAACGTAATACGTTATATGGTATGACGTTATAACGTAAATGGGTTATATGGGATGACGTTATAACGTATTTCGTTATATGGGATGACGTTATAACGTATTACGTAATATGGGATGACGTTATAACGTTTTACGTTATGTGGGACGACGTTATAACGTATTGCGTTATATGGTATGACGTTATAACGTATTACGTTATATGGGATGACGTTATAACGAAATAGGTTATATGGTATGAAGTTAAAACGTAAATAGGTTATATGGTATGACCTTATACCGTATTACGTTGTGTGGGACGACGTTATAACGTATTGCGTTATATGGTATGACGTCATAACGTATTACGTTATATGGGATGACGTTATAGCGAAATAGGTTATATGGTATGACGTTATAACGTATTACGTTATATGGTATGAAATTATAACGTATTGCGTTATATGGTATGACGTTATAACGTAAATGGGTTATATGGTATGACGTTATACCGTATTACGTTATGTGGGACGACGTTATAACGTATTGCGTTATATGGTATGACGCTATAACGTAATACGTTATATGGTATGACGTTATAACGTAAATGGGTTATATGGGATGACGTTATAACGTATTTCGTTATATGGGATGACGTTATAACGTATTACGTAATATGGGATGACGTTATAACGTTTTACGTTATGTGGGACGACGTTATAACGTATTGCGTTATATGGTATGACGTTATAACGTATTACGTTATATGGGATGACGTTATAACGAAATAGGTTATATGGTATGAAGTTAAAACGTAAATAGGTTATATGGTATGACCTTATACCGTATTACGTTATGTGGGACGACGTTATAACGTATTGCGTTATATGGTATGACGTCATAACGTATTACGTTATATGGGATGACGTTATAGCGAAATAGGTTATATGGTATGACGTTATAACGTATTACGTTATATGGTATGACGTTATAACGTATTACGTTACATGGGATGACGTTATAACGTAATAGGTTATATGGTATGACGTTATAACGTAATACGTTATATAGGATGACGTTATAACGTATTACGTAATATGGGATGACGTCATAACGTATTACGTTATATGGGATGACGTTATAGCGAAATAGGTTATATGGTATGACCTTATACCGTATTACGTTATGTGGGACGACGTTATAACGTATTGCGTTATATGGTATGACGTCATAACGTATTACGTTATATGGGATGACGTTATAACGAAATAGGTTATATGGTATGAAGTTAAAACGTAAATAGGTTATATGGTATGACCTTATACCGTATTACGTTATGTGGGACGACGTTATAACGTATTGCGTTATATGGGATGACGTTATAACGTATTACGTAATATGGGATGACGTTATAACGTTTTACGTTATGTGGGACGACGTTATAACGTATTGCGTTATATGGTATGACGTTATAACGTATTACGTTATATGGGATGACGTTATAACGAAATAGGTTATATGGTATGAAGTTAAAACGTAAATAGGTTATATGGTATGACGTTATACCGTATTAAGTTATGTGGGACGACGTTATAACGTATTGCGTTATATCGTATGACGTTATAACGTATTACGTTATATGGGATGACGTTATAACGTATTCCGTCATATGGAATACCGTTATAACGTATTAAGTTATATTGTATGACGCTACAACGTATTACGTTATATGACATGACGTTATAACGTAATACGTTATATGGTATGACGTTGTAACGTAAATAGGTTATATGGTATGACGTTATACCGAGTTACGTTATATGGTATGACGTTATAACGTAAATAGGTTATATGGTATGACGTTATACCGTATTACGTTATATGCGATGACGTTATAACGTATTACGTAATATGGGGCGACGTTATAACGCATTACGTTATATGGGATGACGTTATAACGTATTAGGTTATATGGCATGACGTTTTAACGTAATACGTTATATGGTATGACGTTGTAACGTAAATAGGTTATATGGTATGACGTTATACCGAGTTACGTTATATGGTATGACGTTATAACGTAAATAGGTTATATGGTATGACGTTATACCGTATTACGTTATATGGGATGACGTTATAACGTATTACGTCATATGGAATACCGTTATAACGTATTAGGTTATGTGGTATGACGTTATAACGTATTACGTTATATGGTATGACGTTATAACGTATTTCGTTATATGGGATGACGTTATAACGTATTACGTAATATGGGATGACGTTATAACGTATTACGTTATGTGGGACGACGTTATAACGTATTGCGTTATATGGTATGACGTTATAACGTATTACGTTATATGGGATGACGTTGTAACGTAAATAGGTTATATGGTATGACGTTATACCGAGTTACGTTATATGGTATGTCGTTGTAACGTAAATAGGTTATATGGTATGACGTTATAACGAATTACGTTATATGGGATGACGTTATAACGCAATTGGGTATATGGCATGACGTTATAACTTAATAGGTTATATGGTATGACGTTATACCGAATTACGTTATATGGTATGACGTTATAACGTATTACGTTACATGGGATGACGTTATAACGTAATAGGTTATATGGTATGACGTTATAACGTAATACGTTATATAGGATGACGTTATAACGTATTACGTTATATGGGATGACGTTATAACGTAATAGGTTATATGGTATAACGTTATAACTTAATAGGTTATATGGTATGACGTTATACCGAATTACGTTATATGGGATGACGTTATAACGTATTACGTTATGTGGGACGACGTTATAACGTATTGCGTTATATGGGATGACTTTACAACGTATTACGTTATATGGGATGACGTTATAACGTATTACGTTATATGGGATGACGTTGTAACGTAATAGGTTATATGGTATGACGTTATACCGTATTACGTTATATGGGATGACGTTATAACGCATTACGTAATATGGGATTACGCTATAACGTATTACGTTATGTGGGACAACGTTATAACGTATTGCGTTATATGGGATGACGTTATAACGTATTACGTTATATGGGAT